>NW_021680888.1:117709-118921 GCF_001412515.2 Diachasma alloeum | reverse complement strand
CTATAAAATCCAGCAATTCTTGTAATTTTTGCTTCCGAATGGAAGCATTGTAATCGGTCGATTTTTCGATTCGCTAATTTTGCTTGGAAATGATGTAGAATGGTCTGAAACGAAAAACTACAAAATTTGAGGACCATGTATGTGTGTCCGAAAGGGTGTGTCGATTTTTTAGAAAATTTTTATAAATCACGACATAAAAAGGACTAAAGCTGAAGCTTGAAATCTGAAATTTCGTCACATAATTGGTATTACTTTGGAGCATTTCTAGGCGCAGTTTCAATTCAATCGGCCCAGTAGTTTCTGAGATACAGCAATTTGATTGANTGATTTGTGGGAGATACGTTTATTTGTTACACCTACAGATCATAACAACGTATCTCACAAGTCCGTACATTTTCCATTTTTTTGATGATTTGAAAGTTTAACATTTATTTGGAACAAAAGAACGTGAGTGGGACTTATGGTTGTTTGAACGAAAATGATTGAAGATACGTTGCTCTGATCAAAAAAAATTGAAAATGATCATTNGTTTTTAATGGGAAAACTTTTTTTTTTGAAGATTCAAGATATTTCAAGGACGGTTAGTCCTCATGATATTTCCCCTCAAGTCAACTGTCTGTTAAATAAAAAGTGTTAAACAACGATCAACGAATTNTTTTTTCTAATACTGAGCATAAATAGCGCATTTTTCGGAAATACGTCACTTTACTTCTGNTAAAAAGTGTTAAACAACGATCAACGAATTTATTTATCATTTTTCATTCAACAAACAGTCGAGTTAAAGGCAAAAATCATAAGGACTTATCTTCACTAAAATATCTGCAATATTCAGAAAAGAAAATTTTCTTAATGAAAATTTATATTTTTCGTCTTTTATTTAAACAAATTGAAAAAAAATTAACGAAGTAGATTTTTATATAAATCACTCACGTATCATATATAAAACCCATATAACTACGTGAAATGCAAAAAAAAATTTCAGTCAACATTTTCAGCNAGAAATTTTTCAACGGAAGGCTCCGGCGAGCGGGAGGTTGCTAATAGAGGAACCGCCTGTACTGACACGGGTTTTCTGTGGTTTCCCCATGCTACTTCTATGTTCTATAGGAGTGCGAATGCGGTACAGTGTAGAATCCACAGCCGCATGCATAAGGTTGGACAGAGTGCCGAATGGGACCCAAAAAGGGACTCCGAGGCCGTAAAAAAAAAAAA
>NW_021680888.1:116295-117685 GCF_001412515.2 Diachasma alloeum | reverse complement strand
CAAGGCTTTTGTCTTTTCTTTTCGATTTTCAGCTATCGAGAAAAAGTGAATCGATTTCGTTCTTCGATATGATACTCGATTTTTGCGTATTAATCGGTCTCTCTTATGATGAAAAAAAAGAGCAAGGCTTTNGAAAAATTCTCATCGGAAAAGTTGGCTCTCCAATTGTTTATTAATCCTTATGATTAAAAGAACAAGGCTTTTGTCTTTTCTTTTCGATTTTCAGCTATCGAGAAAAAGTGAATCGATTTCGTTCTTCGATATGATACTCGATTTTTGCGTATTAATCGGTCTCTCTTATGATGAAAAAAAAGAGCAAGGCTTTTTTGTCATTTGTTTTCGATTTTCAGCTATCGAGAAAAAGTGAATCGATTTCGTTCTTCGATATGATACTCGATTTTTGCGTATTAATCGGTCTCTCTTATGATGAAAAAAAAGAGCAAGGCTTTTTTGTCATTTGTTTTCGATTTTCAGCTATCGAGACGAGAAAGAAGGGAATCTATTTGTATCTTGGATGGCATTTCGATTGCGTACGTATTAATCGATTGTGATGTGATCACATAATTTTCCTTTTCACAAAAAAATCGAGACATCAGGTGAGGAAACAAGCAGGACGCAGTGAGCATATGATCGTGAGCATATCACTGAGTGGTTTCAATGCTTTCTTCGCCATCAATAAATTGATGGTATGCTTCCGAATGGTTTCAGCATAATAAATTTTTTTCTCTCGGATATTTCTCCCCATTTTTGCTACTTGCGTCTTTCTCGCCCCCCATCGAAACTCTTTCCAACCTCCTGTATTGCATTTGCTAAAGGTTGGAGGATACCCTAAGTTAGGGGAAAACCTGACCAGATAAAGCCGTCCCTTCCGTTACTCGTTATTGCGAGTATTTTTTCTAACATCAAACTGGTATGTATGCACGCATGAATAAATTCAATAGAAAATCTAGCGAATTCGCTAGAAAATTCTATAGGAATTCTATGGGATTTCTATAGGATTTCTATTGGAATTCTATTGAAAAATTCTATTTGTTTTTTGCGCTGATTCTATTGGATATTCAATAACAAAAAGTTAATAGATTTCAAATTTCTATTTAAATTTTTCTGTCAGATTTTTTCCATCAGAATTATTGGGCACAAATTTTGTAAGTTTTTTCCACTGGATTTTGTTTTGTTTTGCATTGCAGAATCCGAGTNCATTCTTATAGAAAAAATCTCAAAAGAAAAATTCAAACAGAAATTCGAAATCTATTGACTTTTTTTATTGACTATCCAATAGCATCAGCACAAAAAACAAATAGAATTGTTCAATCGAATTCCAATAGAAATTCTATAGAAACCCCATAGTATTCCTATAGAATTCTAATAAAATTTTCTAGCGAATTCGCAG
>NW_021680888.1:109826-114584 GCF_001412515.2 Diachasma alloeum | reverse complement strand
ACTGGACGGCCTTGTGCCGCCGATCCATCGGTGAGGTGGTGGGGGTTCGCACGTAGAGGCCTGAGATGCCTGCTGGCGTGCTACGATCGTCTTTCGCGTCCTACGTGGTGTGAGTCTCCCAGACTCGGTGTGTGCGTGCTCGTCGGTGTGCTGCTCCTCAGCTATCGCGCCGTCTTGTAGCTCTCCCCGAGGCTCCGCTCCACTCCCCTCGTCTCGAAGCTCACGTAACCCACGGTGAGCGCGATCGACCGAGTTCGATAGAATGATGGACAGAAGGAAAATAGTCAAATAAAAAAATAAAAATAAATTGACAGCTGTGGCTCTGGGTGATCCGACTCCTCGCTGGGGTAAACGACTAATTTTCCCCCCATGATCCGCGGTCAGTTCAGGCGAGGAACAGTACATGATTTTTATCATGTTACAATATATAAGGATACAATTGGAGACGTTGAATCGTTTATTTTCAAATTACGAAGTGATGAGGAGTTATTTTTTCGATCCACGAGGATGTCAGTAACCAGATTTGACCAATTACTAATGAAAGTTTCACCACTTTTAAAGAAAACTAGTCGCAGAAGATCGCTGTCGCCGGAACAATGAATTTTCTATCATATCTGTGTCTTTGTGGTCACGATATTTCTTATTCCATATATGACGATAAGATCGAACGAGCTCAATCAATAATTCACCCCCCTCTTTATAGTTTAGATTAAGGCCCGGATGGAAAGATTTTTGCCCAACATGTCCCTAGAAAATTCCCTATAAAAAGTCGGAAATAATGCTTTTTATGACAAGTAGAATCACGCGAGTCTCAATTAATGAAAAAATTCAATTTATGTTTCAAGAAATAGCTAATGAGTTCAACCGTGACGACAATTAGGTCTCAAGGGGGAGAGAATAGATAATTAATTTTTAATTTGCCGTAGATAATACAAAAACAAAATACAACAAAAATACCTCCAACGCCCGCAACCAAACGTGGCACCCTGCCAATATGGTGATTAAAAATGTCCAATAAACAAACAGTCACAACAATTTTCACAAGCACTACACACTCCCGAGACCTAATTATCGTCACATGAACTGTTTTATTATATTTTTAATCAATTTTCCCGAGGAGATTAGATCAGTATAGATCGCGTACTTGTACTTCGCCAAATTGAGGCGAACAGCTGTCGCCATATTGTCTTATGCAGTTCTACGGGAATGTGACAGATGGCGCCAGCCGATCTTCGAAAATCTCTCACAGCAATGAGAGATTGTCAGGCGACAGGGTTCAGGAGCGTATGATTATCGGGGCCCACGGGTGGCAGATTTTTCTATTTTTTATTCCACACGCAAGAATATCTCGATATTTTGTTGATAATACTAATGTAAAAAATATATAAAAGTAATGATAATCACGATGAAAATGTAAATAATAATGATGACGATACTAATAACAATCATACTTTGATCATTTTTTGGTTGATTTTCATTAAAAATTCCAGAGACTTGTAATGCATTTGTTGCATGATAAACAATAATTTGTAATGTTTTTGTACAACTGTTTGTGTTGACGTGAATTAAAAATAAGTTATCAGAACTTTTCTCGCGTTTTCTAAGAAAGTTCTCTCGTAAAAGGTTTGTGGATTTTGACTGTAGTCAATATAATAATACTGAAAAATCAATTATTGAAATAATAATTATTTCTTTCAGTATAACATAATATTTTTTTTTCACTATAGTTAATATCCACAGACCTTTTACAATAGAATTTTCTTAGAAACGGCCACAAAACTTCTAATGAGTGCTTTTTAATTAATGAAAATCACCGAATTTGCGCTAAATTTCGGAAAAAGCTCCAATATAGAAAATTTTTGACAAAATTCGCCGATTGTCTAATCAAAAATCCGATTTTCAAAAAGAAAAAACTCTAACTCTCAATTCGTAAAAAAAGTTTAGAGTTGAATTTTTGATTCTCCATTATCACGCAATCTACTCCCAACTTTTTTTTAGAGTTGAAAATTGGATTATTAATTCTGAATAATCTCGCAATCTAATCTCAAGTTTTTCTGAGAGTTGAGACCTGGATTTTTTTTTGACAATAGGATTTTTGATTCTCAATCATCTCTCAATTTATTTTCAGATTTGCATTTTGAAAATTGAATTTTTGATCATCAATTGCCTTTCAATTTACACTCAACTTTTCCATAGAGTTGAGAATTGGTTTTTTTTTAAACTAAGATTCAGATAGAGCTGCGAATGCATTACATGACCCGTCATTGACGGTCATATGACGAGACGTTTTCCACAACTGTCACAATTCTCCCCCCCCCCTTCTACGACTGTCACAATTGGCCAAGAAAAAATGACAGTCGTTTTTTATCTATATAGATGCCAGCTCATCGTTTTATTATCAATTTTTCTTTGAATTCATTTTGCATTAGCCTAATGGGCATTTTGAAATAAAAATTACGGTGATTTTCCATCTATCTAGAGATGAAGCTATGTTATTTATGACAGTCACAAATTAGAAATGAGTTTGACAGTCATTAGGTATCCATATAGATGGTTTGACAACAATTTGCTTACAAATTATTGTGTGTAGTTACGAAATTCGTGCGTCACATGCCGGTCATTTTTTGGTCACATGACGCGATCTGAAAAATGACTGTTATTTTACATCTCTAATTCAGAATCAATGAGAATCAACAATGCTATTTTCAAAAACAAAAAAATCAAATTCTCAGTTCTTAAAAAAGTTGAAAGTAGATTGAGAGTCAATTGAAAATCAAAAATTCGTTTTTCATACGCAATCCGGAGAATTTTGTCAAAGTTTTCAGAAAACTGGATAATTTTCTCCAATTTTTTATAAAAACGCGAAATTTTCGCAAATTCTTTAATAAACTGGAGAATTTTCTTGAAAAACGGAGAATTTTGTCGAATTCTCTGGAAAACTGGAGGATCCCCCGAATTTATTAGAAAATCGATGAATTTCACCGAATTTGTTAGATAACCGTAGAATTCTTCCCAACTTATGAGAAAATCGGCGAACCTCATACAATTTAGTAGAAAATCGGAGAATTACTTTGAATTTTCTTGAATTTTTTAGAAAACCGGAGAATTTCCTAGAACGTTCCCAAAAACCCAATAAATTTCTCAATTTTTTTTTACAAAACTGGAACATTAATTCGAAATTTTTAGAAAGATGGAGAATTTTTTTGATTTTTTTTTGAAAATCGACGGATTTTCTCGAAAAACGGAGAATTTTCTGGAATACTCTCGGAAACTTGGCTCTTCCGGATCAAATTGAGAGTTGGACTCTGAATAATTTCTAGTTTTTGAGAGAAAATTCAGGGTTAGTTGAAAGTTGGAGTGACGAGGCGTAAAATGCATTTTATGCCGGTCGTCCTCTTTTACTATCAACTTTATTATTGGGATTGAAAATTTGATTTTTGAATTTTGATTTTCAGTTATCTCTGAATGTACCCTCAACTTTTTTGGGAGTTGAGAGTTGGATTTTCGATGCTCAATTGTCTACCAATCTACTCTGTGAATTGAGAGTTAATTGAAAATCAAGAATCCAACTCTCAATTTTTTTGAAACCATTCAGAACTAATTGAGAATCAAAAATCCTGTTTTCAGTAGTAATACCACTAGTGCTTCGAAATTATCGGATATGTTCCGATAGCTTCGTTCCTAGGCAACGAAGCGATAAAAAAATATTCGATTAATTTTGGAGCACGAGTGGTATTTGACGGGTTATTTTTCCACTCGGATTTCGGCCAAGCAGAGGGCAGTGAACAACATCCGGATACATTTACACAGCCATACATTTATAACGCACTTTTTCGTTTATCTGTCAGACAAAATATTAAACGTGAAATGCGTTGAAAGATAAGAAACATTTGAAGAGCTACTAGTGAATTTCCGTCGGAATTTTTTTAGAAATTTCCGAAATAAAACTGTTTGACAGCCTCAAATACGGCGCTCTGATTGGCTGAAATCCGAGTGAGAAAAATAATCTGTAGTAATACCACGAGACCTCCAAAATTATCGGATATTTCTCGATTGTTTTGTTGCGTAGCAACGAGAGGGAGAAATTTTGCAGATTAAAATCGCGAGCGCGCAGCGCGAGGGATTTTTGTGCAAAACTTATCCCGATCGTTGATACGCAGGAAAACATGAGGGAAATGTCCGATCAATTTTGGAGGTCGAGTTGTATTCGACGGGCTATTTTTGGTAATCGGATCCTTCCCAAACCAACTCATTTTGACTTTCTTCATGACTTTCTTTCACTCCAATGAATAATATTTGACAGTTATTTGGTTAGAGAAACAATTGCAGAGTTAGAGGGAAATTATCAAAAGCTAGGGGGTAATAACAGCTGTAATTTTAATGGGGAAGTACTTCATGTTATTGAATACTGAACTCTGATTGGCCCAGGGAAGGCCAGATCCGATTACCAAAAATAATCAACAAAAAAAACTAACATTCAATTCTCAAAAAGTTTTCGAGAGAATTCTCCGATTCTTTGAAAAATTCCAAGAAATTCTCCAGTTTTATAAAAAATTCTAGAAAATTCTTCGATTTTTTAAAAAGTCACGGATGGAAAAATTTAACCCGCGATTACTCGTTCAATGAGCGCGGCGCCGCCCGTTTTTGTCTATTTATATTTTTGTGTTTCTTGACGCTTAAAAATTCGTAAAAATTAGAGTTCCTAGTTCAATCTTTTTATTGAGCGTTGGCATTGTCTGTTTTTTTCTCAAAAAATTT
>NW_021680888.1:84371-103295 GCF_001412515.2 Diachasma alloeum | reverse complement strand
ACTGGACGGCCTTGTGCCGCCGATCCATCGGTGAGGTGGTGGGGGTTCGCACGTAGAGGCCTGAGATGCCTGCTGGCGTGCTACGATCGTCTTTCGCGTCCTACGTGGTGTGAGTCTCCCAGACTCGGTGTGTGCGTGCTCGTCGGTGTGCTGCTCCTCAGCTATCGCGCCGTCTTGTAGCTCTCCCCGAGGCTCCGCTCCACTCCCCTCGTCTCGAAGCTCACGTAACCCACGGTGAGCGCGATCGACCGAGTTCGATAGAATGATGGACAGAAGGAAAATAGTCAAATAAAAAAATAAAAATAAATTGACAGCTGTGGCTCTGGGTGATCCGACTCCTCGCTGGGGTAAACGACTAATTTTCCCCCCATGATCCGCGGTCAGTTCAGGCGAGGAACAGTACATGATTTTTATCATGTTACAATATATAAGGATACAATTGGAGACGTTGAATCGTTTATTTTCAAATTACGAAGTGATGAGGAGTTATTTTTTCGATCCACGAGGATGTCAGTAACCAGATTTGACCAATTACTAATGAAAGTTTCACCACTTTTAAAGAAAACTAGTCGCAGAAGATCGCTGTCGCCGGAACAATGAATTTTCTATCATATCTGTGTCTTTGTGGTCACGATATTTCTTATTCCATATATGACGATAAGATCGAACGAGCTCAATCAATAATTCACCCCCCTCTTTATAGTTTAGATTAAGGCCCGGATGGAAAGATTTTTGCCCAACATGTCCCTAGAAAATTCCCTATAAAAAGTCGGAAATAATGCTTTTTATGACAAGTAGAATCACGCGAGTCTCAATTAATGAAAAAATTCAATTTATGTTTCAAGAAATAGCTAATGAGTTCAACCGTGACGACAATTAGGTCTCAAGGGGGAGAGAATAGATAATTAATTTTTAATTTGCCGTAGATAATACAAAAACAAAATACAACAAAAATACCTCCAACGCCCGCAACCAAACGTGGCACCCTGCCAATATGGTGATTAAAAATGTCCAATAAACAAACAGTCACAACAATTTTCACAAGCACTACACACTCCCGAGACCTAATTATCGTCACATGAACTGTTTTATTATATTTTTAATCAATTTTCCCGAGGAGATTAGATCAGTATAGATCGCGTACTTGTACTTCGCCAAATTGAGGCGAACAGCTGTCGCCATATTGTCTTATGCAGTTCTACGGGAATGTGACAGATGGCGCCAGCCGATCTTCGAAAATCTCTCACAGCAATGAGAGATTGTCAGGCGACAGGGTTCAGGAGCGTATGATTATCGGGGTCCACGGGTGGCAGAATTTTTTTTTTATTCCACATGCAAGAATATATCGATATTTTGATAATAATACTAATATAAAAAATATATAAAAGTAATAATAATCACGATGAAAATGTAAATAATAATGATGACGATACTAATAACAATGATACTTTGATCATTTTTTGGTTGATTTNCAGATTTTTCTATTTTTTATTCCACACGCAAGAATATCTCGATATTTTGTTGATAATACTAATGTAAAAAATATATAAAAGTAATGATAATCACGATGAAAATGTAAATAATAATGATGACGATACTAATAACAATCATACTTTGATCATTTTTTGGTTGATTTTCATTAAAAATTCCAGAGACTTGTAATGCATTTGTTGCATGATAAACAATAATTTGTAATGTTTTTGTACAACTGTTTGTGTTGACGTGAATTAAAAATAAGTTATCAGAACTTTTCTCGCGTTTTCTAAGAAAGTTCTCTCGTAAAAGGTTTGTGGATTTTGACTGTAGTCAATATAATAATACTGAAAAATCAATTATTGAAATAATAATTATTTCTTTCAGTATAACATAATATTTTTTTTTCACTATAGTTAATATCCACAGACCTTTTACAATAGAATTTTCTTAGAAACGGCCACAAAACTTCTAATGAGTGCTTTTTAATTAATGAAAATCACCGAATTTGCGCTAAATTTCGGAAAAAGCTCCAATATAGAAAATTTTTGACAAAATTCGCCGATTGTCTAATCAAAAATCCGATTTTCAAAAAGAAAAAACTCTAACTCTCAATTCGTAAAAAAAGTTTAGAGTTGAATTTTTGATTCTCCATTATCACGCAATCTACTCCCAACTTTTTTTTAGAGTTGAAAATTGGATTATTAATTCTGAATAATCTCGCAATCTAATCTCAAGTTTTTCTGAGAGTTGAGAACTGGATTTTTTTTTGACAATAGGATTTTTGATTCTCAATCATCTCTCAATTTATTTTCAGATTTGCATTTTGAAAATTGAATTTTTGATCATCAATTGCCTTTCAATTTACACTCAACTTTTCCATAGAGTTGAGAATTGGTTTTTTTTTAAACTAAGATTCAGATAGAGCTGCGAATGCATTACATGACCCGTCATTGACGGTCATATGACGAGACGTTTTCCACAACTGTCACAATTCTCCCCCCCCCCTTCTACGACTGTCACAATTGGCCAAGAAAAAATGACAGTCGTTTTTTATCTATATAGATGCCAGCTCATCGTTTTATTATCAATTTTTCTTTGAATTCATTTTGCATTAGCCTAATGGGCATTTTGAAATAAAAATTACGGTGATTTTCCATCTATCTAGAGATGAAGCTATGTTATTTATGACAGTCACAAATTAGAAATGAGTTTGACAGTCATTAGGTATCCATATAGATGGTTTGACAACAATTTGCTTACAAATTATTGTGTGTAGTTACGAAATTCGTGCGTCACATGCCGGTCATTTTTTGGTCACATGACGCGATCTGAAAAATGACTGTTATTTTACATCTCTAATTCAGNGGTATCCATATAGATGTTTTGACAACAATTTGCTTACAAATTATTGTGTGTAGTTACGAAATTCGTGCGTCACATGCCGGTCATTTTTTGGTCACATGACGCGATCTGAAAAATGACTGTTATTTTACATCTCTAATTCAGAATCAATGAGAATCAACAATGCTATTTTCAAAAACAAAAAAATCAAATTCTCAGTTCTTAAAAAAGTTGAAAGTAGATTGAGAGTCAATTGAAAATCAAAAATTCGTTTTTCATACGCAATCCGGAGAATTTTGTCAAAGTTTTCAGAAAACTGGATAATTTTCTCCAATTTTTTATAAAAACGCGAAATTTTCGCAAATTCTTTAATAAACTGGAGAATTTTCTTGAAAAACGGAGAATTTTGTCGAATTCTCTGGAAAACTGGAGGATCCCCCGAATTTATTAGAAAATCGATGAATTTCACCGAATTTGTTAGATAACCGTAGAATTCTTCCCAACTTATGAGAAAATCGGCGAACCTCATACAATTTAGTAGAAAATCGGAGAATTACTTTGAATTTTCTTGAATTTTTTAGAAAACCGGAGAATTTCCTAGAACGTTCCCAAAAACCCAATAAATTTCTCAATTTTTTTTTACAAAACTGGAACATTAATTCGAAATTTTTAGAAAGATGGAGAATTTTTTTGATTTTTTTTTGAAAATCGACGGATTTTCTCGAAAAACGGAGAATTTTCTGGAATACTCTCGGAAACTTGGCTCTTCCGGATCAAATTGAGAGTTGGACTCTGAATAATTTCTAGTTTTTGAGAGAAAATTCAGGGTTAGTTGAAAGTTGGAGTGACGAGGCGTAAAATGCATTTTATGCCGGTCGTCCTCTTTTACTATCAACTTTATTATTGGGATTGAAAATTTGATTTTTGAATTTTGATTTTCAGTTATCTCTGAATGTACCCTCAACTTTTTTGGGAGTTGAGAGTTGGATTTTCGATGCTCAATTGTCTACCAATCTACTCTGTGAATTGAGAGTTAATTGAAAATCAAGAATCCAACTCTCAATTTTTTTGAAACCATTCAGAACTAATTGAGAATCAAAAATCCTGTTTTCAGTAGTAATACCACTAGTGCTTCGAAATTATCGGATATGTTCCGATAGCTTCGTTCCTAGGCAACGAAGCGATAAAAAAATATTCGATTAATTTTGGAGCACGAGTGGTATTTGACGGGTTATTTTTCCACTCGGATTTCGGCCAAGCAGAGGGCAGTGAACAACATCCGGATACATTTACACAGCCATACATTTATAACGCACTTTTTCGTTTATCTGTCAGACAAAATATTAAACGTGAAATGCGTTGAAAGATAAGAAACATTTGAAGAGCTACTAGTGAATTTCCGTCGGAATTTTTTTAGAAATTTCCGAAATAAAACTGTTTGACAGCCTCAAATACGGCGCTCTGATTGGCTGAAATCCGAGTGAGAAAAATAATCTGTAGTAATACCACGAGACCTCCAAAATTATCGGATATTTCTCGATTGTTTTGTTGCGTAGCAACGAGAGGGAGAAATTTTGCAGATTAAAATCGCGAGCGCGCAGCGCGAGGGATTTTTGTGCAAAACTTATCCCGATCGTTGATACGCAGGAAAACATGAGGGAAATGTCCGATCAATTTTGGAGGTCGAGTTGTATTCGACGGGCTATTTTTGGTAATCGGATCCTTCCCAAACCAACTCATTTTGACTTTCTTCATGACTTTCTTTCACTCCAATGAATAATATTTGACAGTTATTTGGTTAGAGAAACAATTGCAGAGTTAGAGGGAAATTATCAAAAGCTAGGGGGTAATAACAGCTGTAATTTTAATGGGGAAGTACTTCATGTTATTGAATACTGAACTCTGATTGGCCCAGGGAAGGCCAGATCCGATTACCAAAAATAATCAACAAAAAAAACTAACATTCAATTCTCAAAAAGTTTTCGAGAGAATTCTCCGATTCTTTGAAAAATTCCAAGAAATTCTCCAGTTTTATAAAAAATTCTAGAAAATTCTTCGATTTTTTAAAAAGTCACGGATGGAAAAATTTAACCCGCGATTACTCGTTCAATGAGCGCGGCGCCGCCCGTTTTTGTCTATTTATATTTTTGTGTTTCTTGACGCTTAAAAATTCGTAAAAATTAGAGTTCCTAGTTCAATCTTTTTATTGAGCGTTGGCATTGTCTGTTTTTTTCTCAAAAAATTTCTTTAGCTAAAAAAAAAAAGAAACGTCGATGGGACAGAAAAGCCCGCCGCGCCGCTCCGTCCGGTGCGAGTGAATCTCTGTCGACCACTCGAGAGAGCTACATTTAGTGCTTCATTCACTGCCACATTTGAAAGGCGCACGTAGCGGTAGGCACCAACATGGCAACAGCGCGTTCGTTTACTCCAGCGGCGCTGCGCTAACCGTGCGATGAACGAAGGCTGGCGGCCGAGCACGAGTGATCGAGGGTTAATAGAAATATTTACCTAGCGAATCGGTTAGAAAATTTTATTGGATATCTATTGAACTCTCAATTAGTTTTTGGCTGATTCTATTGAGATGTTCAACAAAAAATATTCAATAGAAAAAGTCAATAGAATTCCATTTGTTTTCTATTTACCTTATTCTTTTGGGATATTTTCTATAGAATTTCCTCTTCTCCAATTTTCTAACTTTTTTTATTTGATTTTCTTGATGAGAACAAAAGAAAAATAGACTGAAAAAAAACTTGGAAAATTTGAGCCAAGGACATTCTATAGAGAATATCCGAAGAGAATATGTTACATAGAAAAATCGAATTCCACTGACTGTTTCTATTGAATATATTCTATTGAACATTTTACTAGAATCGGCCAAAAAATAGTAGAAAATTCACAATAGAAATTCCTAGCAAATTCGCAACATTTTTTTATTAAAATTTTTCATACGCGGTTCTTGAAAATTCTTAGGTTTTTGAGAAAATTCCAAGAAAATTTTCCGGATTTTGAGAAAATTTTAGGAATAACTCTGGCGAACCAAGTTGATAGTTGGGCTTTCAATAATTTCCAGTGTTTGAGAGAAAATTGAGAGTTAGTTGAGGATTGGAGCAACGAGGACTACAATGCATTCATGTTAGCCCCTCTCAATATTATCAACTTTTTTGAAAATTGAGAATTGGATTTGTAATTCTTGGTGATCTCTTTATTTCCAATCAACTTTTTCGGAATTGAAAATTAATCCCAGGACAATTTTAATAGATTTTTTTTTCAAAGATAATTTGAAATGAAATTTCTAGTGAACGGAAATTTTGAAAATTAAATAGGAACAGGAGCCGAAAAATGTGAAAATCGACTCTTGGCCATTCATTAGACCCTAGAAAGATCAAGATCAAGGTTGAACGTGAGTCAACTTTGGGCCAACTCTCCATTGACATTTGGTCAACTTTGGGTCAACTTTAGCTTCGCCTTGGTTTAACCTTGGCTTGACCACGAGTCAACCTTGGCTTGATCACGGGTCCACCTTGACTTGACCATCAATCCACCTTGGCTTGACCATGGGTCAATCTTGGCTTGAGCATGGGTCAACCTTGGCCTGACCATGGACCGACCTTGGCCTGACCATGGGTCAGCCTTGGCTTGACCGTGGATCAGCCTTGGCTTGACCATGGGTCGACCTTGGCTTAACCATGGGTCAGGCGTGGCTTGACCATGGATCAATCTTGATTTGACCACCCGTCAAATTTGGGCTGACTATGGGTCAACCTTAGGTTGACTATGGGTCAACCTTGGCTTGACCGCGGGACCTGTTGATTAAATCTTGATTTAACCTTGACGAAACCTTGGTTAAACCCTGATGAAGCCGCGATTAAACTCTCATTAAACCTCGATTAAATGCTTTTTAGGCTATAATTTCAAAGCAAATGAGGCGATCGCCGCTATTTTCGAACTCGACCGAGGTAACAGCCAAAACAATATTTTAAGCCATAATTAAAAAGATTTCGGCGACTTTTTTTTGAATGATCGTCGAAAAACTAAATTTGAAAAAAAATCAGATACGTACATACATACATATATATGGACATGATCTAAAAACTACATATTCGAACTCCTAAGACCAAAATTACTCATCCTGGCACAAAAAATGAAAATCTCATATTTGACGAATACATCAGGGCTTCCTTTCGGACGCACAAAATCCAACTCTCAACTTTCACAAAAATTTTCAAGTAGATTGAGAGAGAATTAACAATAAAAAATCCTATTTTCATGAACAGAAAAATTCAACTTTCAATTCCCAAAGTAGGTGAGAGTAGATTGTGAGACAATTGAAAATCAAAAAAATTGAGTCGATTGAAAGACAATAGAGAATAAAAAATGCAACTGTCAACTATTAAAGAAATAGAGAATCGATTCAGAGATAGTTAAGAATCAAGATTCCAAAATCAAATTTTCAATTCTGAAAAAAAGTTGATTGAAATTGAAGAAGTCACTAAAAATAATCCCATTGTCTGTTTTAACCCGTCACTAGGCGCGCTATGAGCGATTTCCTCACAAAAATTTTCACTCCATAGGAGATATACCCTACAAGCGCCAATCTTTTGTTGAATTTTTTTTATATGCCTCAAGTAATTCTGCTATTTGACTCTCGTGGTGATGAAAGTCGTCTATTTGTCAGGGTTGAGTAGAAAAATAATANGCATGGGTCAACCTTGGCCTGACCATGGACCGACCTTGGCCTGACCATGGGTCAGCCTTGGCTTGACCGTGGATCAGCCTTGGCTTGACCATGGGTCGACCTTGGCTTAACCATGGGTCAGGCGTGGCTTGACCATGGATCAATCTTGATTTGACCACCCGTCAAATTTGGGCTGACTATGGGTCAACCTTAGGTTGACTATGGGTCAACCTTGGCTTGACCGCGGGACCTGTTGATTAAATCTTGATTTAACCTTGACGAAACCTTGGTTAAACCCTGATGAAGCCGCGATTAAACTCTCATTAAACCTCGATTAAATGCTTTTTAGGCTATAATTTCAAAGCAAATGAGGCGATCGCCGCTATTTTCGAACTCGACCGAGGTAACAGCCAAAACAATATTTTAAGCCATAATTAAAAAGATTTCGGCGACTTTTTTTTGAATGATCGTCGAAAAACTAAATTTGAAAAAAAATCAGATACGTACATACATACATATATATGGACATGATCTAAAAACTACATATTCGAACTCCTAAGACCAAAATTACTCATCCTGGCACAAAAAATGAAAATCTCATATTTGACGAATACATCAGGGCTTCCTTTCGGACGCACAAAATCCAACTCTCAACTTTCACAAAAATTTTCAAGTAGATTGAGAGAGAATTAACAATAAAAAATCCTATTTTCATGAACAGAAAAATTCAACTTTCAATTCCCAAAGTAGGTGAGAGTAGATTGTGAGACAATTGAAAATCAAAAAAATTGAGTCGATTGAAAGACAATAGAGAATAAAAAATGCAACTGTCAACTATTAAAGAAATAGAGAATCGATTCAGAGATAGTTAAGAATCAAGATTCCAAAATCAAATTTTCAATTCTGAAAAAAAGTTGATTGAAATTGAAGAAGTCACTAAAAATAATCCCATTGTCTGTTTTAACCCGTCACTAGGCGCGCTATGAGCGATTTCCTCACAAAAATTTTCACTCCATAGGAGATATACCCTACAAGCGCCAATCTTTTGTTGAATTTTTTTTATATGCCTCAAGTAATTCTGCTATTTGACTCTCGTGGTGATGAAAGTCGTCTATTTGTCAGGGTTGAGTAGAAAAATAATATTTACTTCGACAAGGTCGAAATTTTTCACGTGTTACGGGTACGGCGCTCGTGACACAGAACGCCGAATAGCACCGTTTATGGCGATATTTGGCTCTATTATTACGAGAAGCCGATGAACGATTCCCTCATCGCGCGTCTCAAAAACGGTGGTGGAACTGCGCGCCTACTGACGGGTTAAAAAAAGTCGATAGTATATATAATTCTTTATTTGAATTCCCCTTGGGGATACAAAGAACTTCCGTTTTCCTCCTTCCTTCTCATATTTGCCTTTGCATATTTTCTATTCTAGGCTTATATCTATGACATCTTACATCTATGCAACTGTTTGAGAGTGACTGAGCGAATGCGAGAGAGAAACGTGCGAGTGTGAGGCTGAGTGGAACCCCCGCTTCCGGTCCCCGAAAGATCTCTGTATACCATCCAGAGTTCTATCTCTCCCCTATCCCACCCCTTCCCCCTCACCATCCCCCCTACATTCACAACCTCCCCTCTCCCCTCACTCATTCATCTATTCTACACAATCATTCTTTCCTTTTCCGAATCATCTATCCATTTCTCTCCTCCTCCCTCCTCGTTCAGAATCTCTGTTATCATCTCCCATACACTCCTTTCCTCTCCCTCTTCTTATCTACATTCCTCCAGAACATGCACCCAAGTTTCCTCACTTGCCCCGCATCTCCTACATCTTTTCCTTTCCTCCTTTTCCCATGATCTCTCCCCTCTCATTCCATCCCTAATCTGTACCTCATTAGCCTGTGCCACCTCTCCTCCCTCCATTCCTTCATCAGATATTTCGGAATATCCTGTACTATTACCGCCTTGTACCATCTATTTGACGATGACCTCAATATTCTCCCCCATCTCTCCTTCTTCTGACTTTCCCTCTCTATTTCCTGAATCTTTTCGAAACCTCCCATTCCTTCTCCCGCCTGCTTCTCATTCCCTCCTATTCTATATATCCCTCTTTCTACCTTGAAGTTCCTTCTCTCCATCTCCCATCTTGATACTACGGACCTGTTCTCCCTCCTATCCAACTCCTTTATCCAGTTCCTGGCAATGCTGCTACCCTCCCCCCTTCTCAATTTCTCTTCAAAATTCCAAGCTCTTTTCGCTGCCCTCGTCCTCAATTTCTCCCTCTTGAGTTCTTCTCTTATGAGATACCCCGGAGTTCCTCTTCCTAATCCAAACACCCATCTTAAATACCTCTCCTGCAGCCTCTCTACCCCGTCCCTGTCCTTCCACCCCGATATCTCTGCTCCGTATCCCATCACCGACCACACTAAGGTGTCAAACAACCAAACTCTTCTTCTCCAGTATTTTCTGAATCTCCTTTTTCCAATCCCCCATACCGGACCCATTACCTTTCCGGTCTTTTCTATTCTACTCTTTACCTGCCTCTCCTGTCCCCCGTTCTTCTGAAACCAATAACCCAAGTAACAGAACTCTCTCACCTCTTCCATTTCCCTCCCTGCCAGCCGCCACTTCTCACCTCCCCTTCCTCCCCCCTTTCCTGAATACCATTACCTTCGACTTCTCCGCATTAATTGTCAGATCTTTCCCTTTCATATACTCTCCCACTATTCCCAGCATCAGTCTCAACCCCTTTTCGTCTTCGGCCAACACCACCATATCATCCGTGTATGCCAACGAAAATATCTTCGTTGCCCCTAATACTACCCCCCCCCCCTTTTCCTCTCTTTCGCATCACTTCCTCCAGATCCGCCAGCAGAATGTTGAAGAGAATAGGACTCAGCGGGCAACCCTGCCTGACTCCCCTAGCCGTCCAGAACTTCTCCGTAACCTCTCCCCCAACCCTCACCTTGCTTGCAATCTCTTTATGAATTTCCTTAACCCTCTCCGTAAGTCCCTCCGATATTCCCCTCTCCCTCACTACCTCCCACAATACCTTCCTATTAACCGAATCAAAAGCAGCCGTTAGATCTGTAAAACAGGCCACCATCTTC
Source organism: Diachasma alloeum (assembly GCF_001412515.2). NCBI lineage: Eukaryota > Metazoa > Arthropoda > Insecta > Hymenoptera > Braconidae > Diachasma > Diachasma alloeum. The sequence continues at coordinate 92,696 of NW_021680888.1, read as the reverse complement.
CCTCCCTTCTCCCCCAACTGTCTGTTTACCAGATAGTTCAATATGAATATATTGTCTAATGTTCCCATACCTCTCCTGAATCCTGTCTGGTTGTCCGGTACTATTCTCTTCCTTTCAACTTCTTCCTCAAGCCTCCTGGTCAACATCGCTGTATACACTTTATACAATGTTGGCATCGTGTGACCCCCCTGTAATCCTCCACCTTCCTTCCCTCCCCTTTCTTTATGATCGGAGCCAGAAGGCCGTCCTTCCATTCCTTCAGCCACCCTTCCCCTTTCCAAACTCTGTTGCATATCCACCATGCTAATGTTTTTATTCTCTCTCCCCCCTCCTTCCAAATCTCGTTGTCTATCTCGTCCTCCCCCGCCGCCTTCCCGCTTTTCAGTTTGAGAATCGCATCCTCAACTTCCTTCTGCGACAGCCCCTCTCCCTCTTCCTCCGTTTCTTCCCTCCCCAATAACCCTTCCGTCAACTCCTCCCAACAGCCTCATGAAGTGATCTTTGTACCGTTCCAATCCTAATCCCTCGTTTATCTTTTTTCTCTCCTTTCTCTGCCTATTAATCACTTCCCACACTCTCCCCCCCTCTATTGCTCTCTCTACTTCCTCTTCAAACTTTGCTTGCTCCTCTTCTTTTTTCTTCCCACACATCCTATTGAACTCCCTCTTCTTCACTCTGTACTCATCCCTATCCGCCTTCCCTCTTCTAGCCCTCCACAAAGTCCTTCTTACCTCTTTCTTGTTTTCTTTGCATTCCTCATCCCACCAGTCCCCCCATACTTTCTTTTTCTTTTTCGTTTCCTTATCTATCCTTTCCTTAATCTCTTTAACTCTCACTTTCACTTCCGCCAGTGTCTCATCCACTGATCCTTCCTTCCATTCCACTCTCTCCAGCTCTTCCCTTAGCTTTTCCTTCTTATCCTTTCCCCAAAAGGAGACTTTGACCGATCTCTTTCCGTTCTTCCTTCCTCTCTCCCTCCCCCTGCCCGCCACTTCTTCTTTCAGTGTGACTACCAATGGAAAGTGATCTGAGTCACATTCCTCCTCCACTTCGAACCTGTCCACTAAATCCCTCCCCCTATCATCTGCTATGACGTAATCAATTACCGATCTACTTATCCCTTCTTGTCTAGTAAACTCCCCTTCCTCGTCCCCCTTGCAGTTTCCATTTAAAATTGACCACCCTGATTCATCCAGCGCCGTAATCAGCATCTTTCCATCTTTATCCACCTTTCTTTTATCCTTAGACTTTCTCGACTCCTTATCCTCTAATTCATCCTCTTCTATTAACCCTCCTTTCGTACCACTTATCGCGTTAAAATCCCCCCCTATGACTGCTATTTCCTCATTCTTCTTCTCCATCACTTCCCTGATTCTCTCTATCTTTTGTCCCATATCCTGGTTTACATATATTCCTATTATCCTATAACTCTTTCCCTCTATTCCTATCTTTCCCTCTAACCACCCTTCCACTCCCACCTCTCCCTCTTCCACCCCTTCCCACTCTTCTCCTTTACACAGCCCCTTTCTAATTCCCATTACCATCCCTCCTATCCCTCTCCTCTTCCTATGTACTCTTGTGGGCAGCTGCGCTTTCCAACAAGACCCTTCCGGTAGTTTCTTCTCTATTTTCTCCCATCCCGACCTCTCTAGCCATGTCCCTATCAGTACTATCGCATCCCATTTCTCTAATCTCCCCCAGAAATCCTTATCTTTTCTTTCTAAGCCTTTTACATTCCAGAAGGCCAGTTTCACACCTACCTTTTCCTTTTTCTTTACCTCATTCCTATCCTTGTTTACACCATTTTCTCCTTTGCCCCTACTGCGCCCCCCTCTATACCTTCCCATTGCTTTCCTTCTCGACCCTACCTCCTTGCCTCCTCTTCCCTGTTGCCCTTCCTAATCCCCCCCCCCTCCTGCTCCTGCTCACCTGTCTCCATCGCCTCACCATTGTTTTCTTCTCTCTCCCTCACCTCTCTGTCCTCCGTCCATTCTTCCCCTACCCTGTTCTTAAGCTTCAATGACATCTCGTTCCACAACCACGGTTCTCTATCTATCCATAGCCTATCCCTTCCTACATTCACCCTTCTTCCCTTCCCACTTTCAACTCTTTCTACCTGTAGCAACCACTATTGTCTTTTCCTCTCCCTCCAAGTCAAGTCGTCTTCTAATCTTTCTTTCCTGCCTCTCAGTTTAGCCCTGTTCTCTACCATCCTCTTTTTATCATTTGGGTCCTTAAGCTCTAACACCACCGACTGTCTTCCCTGTCTGTCCTTACCACCTATCTTTCTTATCTCTTTCACTTCCACCTCAACCTCTAACACCCTTTCCAGCAACTCCCCCACTTCCAACCTCCCATCTCCCTCCCCTATCTCAATCCCTCTTATCACAACATTTTTCCTCCTTCTCTCTCTCCAGCTTCTCCTCCTTCCATTCTAGTTCCCAGATTCGCTTCCTTAATTCCTGATTTTCCTTCACTGCCTTTTCCTCTCTCGGCCCTACGTTCTGTACCCCCGCTACACTCAACTCCTCCAACTTCTCCTCTAGAGTATCTACTTTTTCAACTTTTCTCTCTATTTCCTCTAATCTTCTATTATTTTCTACATTCTCCCTTTTCCTCTCCCTACCTTCATCAATCGCTCTATTTTCCATTTCACTTAACTTCTCCCATATCTTCTCTCTTTCCTCATCCCATTTCCCTCTCCAATCCTCCCACGCTTCCTTTACTTTCACTATCTCCTCCCTCGTTACCCCCCCGTCCTCCTTGAGCTCCTTCAGCGATTGCAGGGTACTGTCGCTAAACTTAATCATCAGCTTTTCTAATCTCCTCACCGGATCATCCTTCTCCTCTTCCTTCCCGTTTCCCTGCATTTTTCTCTTTTTCCTTTCTGCCCCCTCCTCCCCCTCCTCGCTAACACCCTCTGATTGATCACTTCTTTTTCTCTTTTCACCTGCCTCTTTCCCCTCTAAAACTAGATTTCCCCCCTCTATCTCAAAACGCCTGCCACCCGACGGGGATCCAGAGACGCTCCTCCTCTTAATCCTTTCCCTCTGCAACTTCTCCCTCAGCAATTTCTGGCTATTAAACAATGCGCCTCTCTTCTTTCTATTTCTCTCCACCACTCCCTCTGTATCAGAAGCCTCTGAAACGTCAGCCGAAACTGATGACAAATACTCCGACTCGTCCCCCCCTACCCCCTCCCCCGCGCTTGCTATCTCTTCTTTCTCTTCCCCCTCTTCTGTTCCCTCTTCCTTATCTACCTTGATGTTTACTATAGATCTGCATAGGTAACTCATCTACCTACCTCACTTTCCCGCCCCTGTTTTACCTACTCTTTCACTTCCCACTTCTCATTCTCCCCGCTAAATTCTCTTGTCACCCCTTCCTTTTCTTTCCCCTTTTTCCACCTGCCTCTCCCGCCCTTCTGCCTTCCCCTCCTCACTAAGCTATTCTCTAACCGCCTAACCCTTTCTTTTACACTCACTCACTCTCCCTTAACCCCACCCCCTTCTCTGTGTCTATCCAACTACCTTCCCTGCTACTTTCTGACTCTCCTACTCCACTCTCCACTTTTCTAACCCGTTTTCTATCACCCCCGCCGAAACTAACCTCCAGACTCTCACCGTCACTTTCATACCTCAATTCACTCCCACTTCCATTCTAATCCTTTCCACTTCACCATTCATTCACCACTCTTACCTTTCCCAACCCTCTCCTTACCCTCTTTTTAATACACTCAACTTGAAATAATCAAAAATAACTTAAAAACCAAAGCACCCAACAACTACCAACTTTATCCTCGCAGACCGGAAATGGAAGTAAAAAAAAAAAAAAAATCGATAGTAAAGAGATCGGTTTGCATAAAATGTATTTTTGGCCTCGTCACTCCGACTCTCAACTGACTCTCAATTTTCTCTCAAACACAGGAAATTATGGAGAGTCCAACTATCAACTTGGTCCGTCAAGGATATCCCTATAATTTTCTCGAAAATCGGAGAATTTTCCTAGAATTTTTTAGAACGTTCTCGAACACTTTAAAAGTTCCTAGATTTTTTTTTGAAAATTCGAGATATTGTTACAGGGGAGGGTGGGGCAATATGCCAATATGGACACCAGATTTAAATAACGAGTTGAATTTGATCAGATCTACTCTTCTGACTTCATTTGAAGGTCATAAAAACCAACACATTCTCATAAGACTGCGTCATAAGAAAAAAACAGAGTAAAATGGACACCTCGATTTCTTTCTCAATTTTGTATGTTTCAACAATCTTATTCAATTTTTGAAACGCTAGTCATGATTGCGATTTTCAAATTGAAAAAAAAAACTTATTTTTGACGTTCGTCGTGGGGGGTGGTAAATCAAAATTTTCCTTGCTCATTTATCCTCCTCTCCGCCTATTGTTTTATAGTGATTTCCTCTGTGAGTAGAAAAGTAGCCATCTTACAAATTTTGCAAATGAACAAAAGGTCAGATGAGTAGGGCGTGCAATTGATCATTGGAAAAAAATTAATAATTTCAAAGTTATTTCAGGAGTAAAACAGGAAATTCAAAGCTACTGTATATTTTAATTAAACTTCAATGTAAAATTTAATAGAGTCAAAGTTTGTTTGTTAATAACTTTCCCAACTCTAATTTTTCTTTATAAAAAGATACCGACACGATTCTGTTGGAAAATTTCCTTTGAAAATTTTCTTTATTTTTGAATGGGACCAAATTTTTCGGATGTCTATTTTACCCCACTCTTGAATAATTTCTCAGTTGTGGACTTTGCCAAGAAGCAATTTTTAAATATCAATTATTGAAAATGTTTTGAGTGTTCATTTTAGTTCCGTCCATACAGATTTAGTAGGTGTCCATAATGCCCAATAAAACGATTATCAAAATTTTTAATTGAAAAAAAAAATCGCAAATTTTTGCGTGTCCACTTTACTCCCGTTGTCCATATTACCCCACCCCCCTCTAATTTTTTCAAAAACCGGAGAATTTTCCTAGAATTTTCTCGAAAACCTAAGAATTATCTAGAACTGTTTCGAAAACCCAAGCTTTTTCTGGAATTTTCTGGCAAACTGAAGAATTTCTTTGAATTTTCCAGAGAATAGGAAAATCTTCTCGAAAATCTAAAAAATTTCTCGAACGTGCCCGGACACCCTGGAATTTCCTCGAATTTTGTTTGAAAACTCTAAATATCCTTATAATTTTTTCGAAAACAGGAGAATTTTCAGGAATTTTCTCAAAAACCGGAGAATTCTCGCGAAAATCGGAAATATTTCTCGAAAACTTCATAGGAAACATGAGAAGATCTACCCGAAAAAATAAACACGAACAGAATAAGAAACAAAAACTGCGGTGCACCTTCCAAGCCCCACTTTTATTGGACTCGCTAAATACCGTTGAGGGCGCTGTTTTTAGTCAATATGGTCGCACTGAGGCGCTCATATACACGCCTACACAAACCCAAAAATTGGTTGCGTTGTGTGTGTGAGTGACCGTGCGCCTTAGAGCCTAGGTGGCATTTTCTTATTTAGCCTGTCGCATAGACCCCTAGTAGCGACGTAGGGTCCCTATGACCGTCATATTTTCCACCAGACTAAACGACGTAAGGACAAATTGTCAAACGGCTAAATTTTCAAATGAAAATGCGAAGCGGGCGTCATCTGGTAGGGACGCCACGATGTATTGCTCTTCGGGCTAAAGAAGGGTTTTCAAGTTGGAATTGTCTAGATAAATTAAATATAATCTTTAATTGAAAATAACTAGGGAGAAATCTCAAGAACATTGAATTATACGATTTCTTAGGGGTAAAATGGATCATTGCTGTACTCCTATGATTTCATGGGGCAAAATGGATTTGTCGTGTACTACGATGAGTTCATGGGGGTAAAATAATGGGTATTTACTGACCTCATACGATTTCGTGGGGGCAAAATGGGCCTTCCCTCTACTCCTATGATTTCAGGGGGGCGAAAAGGGTATTCTGTGAACTTTTACGATTTTATGGGGGCAAAATGGGTTTTTCAGGAACTTTTACGATTTCATTGAGGCAAAATGGTTTTTTTTTGAGCTCCTACGATTTCATTGGGGCAAAATGGGTATGTACTGATCTCATTCGATTTCTTAGGGGTAAAATGGATCTTTCCTGTACTCCTAAGATTTCATGGGGGCAAAATGGATTTGTCGTGTACTACGATGAGTTCATGGGGGTAAAATGGGTATTTTCTGACCTCATACGATTTCATGGGGGCAAAATGGGTATTTTGTGAAGTTTTACGAATTGATGGGGGCAAAACGGGTTTTTCGTGAACTAATACTCTTTCATTGGCGCAAAATGGGATTTCTGTGGCCCTTAGACAATTTCGTAGGGGCAAAATGGGTATTCTGTGGCCTTATACGATTTCGTAGGGGCTAAATGGGCTTTTCGTGAACTCATACGATTTCGTCGGGGCAAAATGGGTATTTGCTAACCTCCTTCGATTTCTTAGGAGTAAAATGGGTTTTACTTGTACTCCTACGATTTCATCGGGGCAAAATGGGTTTTTCCTGTACTCCTACGATTTCAGGGAGGTAAAATGGATATTTTCTGACCTCATACGATTTCATGGGGGCAAAAGGGATTTTTCGTTAACTAATACGATTCCATTGGCGCAAAACGGGCATTTGCTGACCTCATTCCATTTCTTAGGGGTAAAATGGGTCTTTCCTGTACTCCTACGATTTCATGGGGGCAAAACGGATTTGTCGTGTACTCCGATGAGTTCATGGGGGTAGAATGGGTATTTTCTGAACTCATACGATTTCATGGGGGTAAAATGGGTATATTCTGACCTCATACGATTTCATGGCGGCAAAAGGGATTTTCCTTGAACTCATACGATTTCATTGGGGCAAAATGAGTGTTTTCTGACCGCATACGATTTTAGTGAGGCAAAATATGTATTTTCCGACCTCATACAATTTCATGAGGGCAAAATGGATTTTTTGTGAACTAATATGATTTCATTAGGGCAAAATGGGTATTTGCTGATCTCATTCAATTTCTTAGTGGTAGAATGGGTCTTTGCCGTTTTCCTACGATTTTATGGGATAAAATGAGTTTCGTGTACTTCGACGATTTCGTGGGGGTAAAATGGGTATTTTCTGGCATCATACGATTTTATGGAGGCAAAATGTGTATTGACAGGTATATATGGATCGATTGAGAATCGAATTCTGAGTCGATCTGTCCTTATAAATTTTGACCGAATTTTTTCACCCCTACTCACCCCTTTCCAAGATGGCAGACGCAGTCACAAAAAAAAGTCTCTACAGGTATATACAGATCGATTCAGAATCGAATTCTGAGTCGACTTGTACCTATAAATTTTGAACCCATTTTTCCACCCCCACCAACCCGTTTCCAAGATGGCAGACGCGGTCATTAAAAAAAGTCTGTACAGGTATATATAGATCGATTCAGAATCGAATTCTGAGTCGCTCTGTTATTTATAAATTTTGACCGAATTTTTCCACCCCTCCAACCCCTTTCCAAGATGGCAAACGCAGTCATAAAAAAAAAGTCTCTACAGGTATATATAGATCGAGTCAGAATCGAATTCTGAGTCGACCTGTACCTATAAATTTTGACCCCATTTTTCCACCCCCACCAACCCCTTCCTAAGATGGCAGACGCAGTCATAAAAAAAGGTCTTTACAGGTATATATTAATCGATTAAGAACAGAATCCTCAGTCGATCTGTACCTATAAATTTTGTCCCCATTCCCCCCTCCCCACCATTATCCCCTTTCCAAGATGGCGGACGCGGTCATGAAAAAAAAGCCTCTACTGGTATATATTCATCGATTGAGAATATAATTCTGAGTCGATCAGTACCTATGAATTTTTACCCCATTGTTCCACCTTTTAACCTCTTTCCAAGATGGCGAACGCGGTCATAAAAAATAAGTCTCTACAGGAATATATAAATCGATTCAGACTCGAATTCTGAGTTGATCTATATATATATCTGCAGCAACTTTTTTTATGACTGCGTCCACCATCTTGGAAAGGGGTTGGTGGGGGTGGAAAAATGGGGTCAAAATTTATAGGTACAGGTCGACTCAGAATTCGATTCTGAATCGACCTATATAGACCTGTAGAGACTTTTATTTTATGACTGCATCTGCCATCTTGGAAAAAGGTGAGTAGGGGTGGAAAAATTCGGTCAAAATGTATAAGTACAGATCAACTCAGAATTCGATTCTGAATCGATCTATATATACCTATAGAGACTTGTTTTTATGACTACGTCTGCCATCTAGAAAAGGAGCTGGGGGGGGGGGGGGGG
>NW_021680888.1:81707-84353 GCF_001412515.2 Diachasma alloeum | reverse complement strand
TAGGTACAGATCGACTCAGAATTCGATTCTGAATCGATCCATATATACCTGTCAATACACATTTTGCCTCCATAAAATCGTATGATGCCAGAAAATACCCATTTTATCCCCACGAAATCGTAGGAGTACACGAAACTCATTTTATCCCATAAAATCGTAGGAAAACGGCAAAGACCCATTTTACCACTAAGAAATTGAATGAGGTCAGCAAATACCCATTTTGCCCTAATGAAATCGAATTAGTTCACAAAAAACCCATTTTGCCCTCATGAAATTGTATGAGGTCGGAAAATACACATTTTGCCTCACTGAAATCGTACGCGGTCAGAAAACACTCATTTTGCCCCAATGAAATCGTACGAGTTCAAGGAAAATCCCTTTTGCCCCCATGAAATCGTATGAGGTCAGAATATACCCATTTTACCCCCATGAAATCATATGAGTTCAGAAAATACCCATTCTACCCCCGTGAACTCATCGGAGTACACGACAAATCCGTTTTGCTCCCATGAAATCGTAGGAGTACAGGAAAGACCCATTTTACCTCTAAGAAATGGAATGAGGTCAGCAAATACCCATTTTGCTCCAGTGGAATCGTATTAGTTAACGAAAAACCCCTTTAGCCCTCATGAAATCGTATGAGGTCAGAAAATGTTCATTTTACCTCCCTGAAATCGTAGGAGTACAGGAAAAACCCATTTTGCCCCGATGAAATCGTAGGAGTACAGGTAAGACCCATTTTACTCCTAAGAAATCGAAGGAGGTTAGCAAATAACCATTTTGCCCCGACGAAATCGTATGAGTTCACGAAAAGCCCATTTAGCCCCTACGAAATCGTATAAGGCCACAGAATACCCATTTTGACCCTACGAAATCGTATGAGCTAAAAAAAAAAACATTTTGCCCCATAAAATGGTAAAAGTTCACAGAATACCCTTTTTTCCCCCTGAAATCATAGGAGTAGAGGGAAGGCCCATTTTGCCCCCACGAAATCGTATAAGGTCAGTAAATACCCATTATTTTACCCCCATGAACTCATCGTAGTACACGACAAATCCATTTTGCCCCATGAAATCATAGGAGTACAGCTGGAGTAAATGATCCATTTTACCCCTAAGAAATCGTATAATTCAATGTTCTTGAGATTTCTCCCTAGTTATTGTCAATTAAAGATTATATTTAATTTATCTAGACAATTCCAACTTGAAAACCCTTCTTTACCCCGAAGAGCAATACATCGTGGCGTCCCTAGCAGATGGCGCCCGCTTCGCATTCTCATTTGACAATTTAGCCGTTTGGCAATTTGTCCTTACGTCGATTAAACCATTAAGATTCAAATTCTTTCTTCAATAATTTTTATAATTTTTAAATTCACGTTAGTCGAAATATTCTCACGGTCGAAAATAAGAGAAGAAACAGACTTTTAGAAAGTACATTGAAAACTCGCGTAAACAGGAAACAAGTTATAAAACCAAAAATTCCTCGACGTAGCTCAGACCACTCGAAAATAAAGCCTTCTTTTGTATTTGTTTTTTCTAATAGAGTTTTGAATGCAATTTGAACTCAACATCAAACCGTGAGAGTCATAAAATTGTTTCTCGGAGACAGTTTATTTTTCTCCGAGAGAAACTCAAGTATTTTCTGTCTCTCTCACTCTGTACCACATGGCAGGCCCATTGTTAGGGTCACGTACTCTCGAGAGTTCGGGGCAGGGCCAGCGCGATCGACTGTGGGGGTGTAAGACCAACCCTATCGACCAAGTTCAGGGTCACGATTGGTCCCCTACTCTTTCCTGTGGGAAGAGCTTTGTAACTAGCGTGACTTATACTAATTTTTAGAGCAAGTGTAAGAGTCAGATCCACCGTCTACGTGGACGAGAGAAGTTGGAGAGCGATAATCAGTTCAAGTTTATATTCAAGAGTTTACCAAGTTGTTCTTGTAAAATTTTTAACAAGTCTAAATTGATTAAACGGAATATTGTGTGCCAGTATAAATTCAGTGTTTTGTCTACTTTTCTTTCGAATATTCCCGCACTTGTGGAGCAGAGTGGTTTAGCACTCCATGGGCAACGGACCTGCCATCTGACCGAGCAAACCACCAGCTTGGAACGTAATAAGCGAGCCCAATATGCAAACAGGATTGACTAAAGTAGAGGCTCAGCATAGATTATAAGGGAGATTGCTAGCGCCTATGGAAACGCTTCAACCACAAAATTTCGTAGCGAGTACGTACCTGTAAGTAAAACAGGGAGCGTGTGAGAGCGTCGATAACGGCGCAGAGTGGGGGGAAACGCGTATGGGGGAATCGACGGGCGGAGCGAGCGGTGATGTTCGCTGTCGAGTAGGTGAGGGAAACCTACCGCAGTTCGAAACGCCGACGGGCGGCGGAATCCTGCCCTTAATATAACAATCAATTTCTCCTTCCCTAATGAGGACGAAGGGATGAAACGGTTGCCAATCGATGGAAAATTGAATCCTCAACTGATTGCGATCTGTTTTATCCCTTCATCTGAATTAGAGGGGGAGAAACGAATATTTATGGATCAAGTGAGTCCCCAAACGGCTCTCGCTATTGAAAAATCCATTTCTCCTCCCCCAGCAGAGATTAAGGGATGAAACTGGTGACAATCGATTGAGAATCGGATCC
>NW_021680888.1:74338-77461 GCF_001412515.2 Diachasma alloeum | reverse complement strand
AGATGAAGGGATAAAACAGATCGCAATCAGTTGAGGATTCAATTTTCAATCGATTGGCAACCGTTTCATCCCTTCGTCCTCATTAGGGAAGGAGAAATTGATTGTTATATTAAGGGCAGGATTCCGCCGCCCGTCGGCGTTTCGAACTGCGGTAGGTTTCCCTCACCTACTCGACAGCGAACATCACCGCTCGGAGCCCTCCGATTCCCCCATACGCGTTCCCCCCCACTCTGCGCCGTTATCGACGCTCTCACACGCTCCCTGTTTTACTTACAGGTACGTACTCAAAATTAGTTCTGCGCCACCGCTGCGAAATTTTGCGGTTGAAGCGTTTCCATAGGCGCTAGCAATCTCCCTTATAATCTCTGCTCAGATCTCGGGGTTGGAATGACCCCAAACCAAAAATAGTTCGACCCCAACGGAGGGATGGCGCCATGGTCGAATCTGACGGCTGGGCGAACTTCCTGTGCGGTTAACTCAGTAGTCGGCAGTAGCAGTCCCGCTGTCACAGGGATAGTTTCGGAGGGGAACTTATGCCCTTCTCGTCGTCAACATGTTCTTAATGTTTTTCAGGTGATTCATTTGCTGGCTAATTAATATTAAGGAATGTAACACAGACGGTGTGATGGAGAATTAAATTCCCCATCAATCGATCCCCGTTGCATTCCTTAATCTCTGTAACAAAAAAATACAAACTACGAGAAAAGTCATGGGCCAGTGAGAAAAATTGTAGTTTCGCGGCGCAGTAATTAAAAATTCACCTCTCCCCTCCTAATTGAGATTAAGGGATAAAAAAAGAGTAGTTCGATGGAGAATTAAATTCCCCATCAATCGATCCCCGTTGCATCCCTTAATCTCTGTAACAAAAAAATTACAAACTACGACAAAAGTCATGGGCCAGTCCCCCCCTCCCCGAAAAAAGTTCCTCCGACATTCATCCTTTTTCCCTGACATTAGGGTTGTGCGAATAGTATACAAATGGAATGTAATCGTATAATTATATTTTTCGAATTATTCAAAATGACGAATTATTCGAATTTTTCGAATAATTCGATATTTTCAGAATGGACAATGAATTCTGGAAGTTTGTGAGTGAGAAGTCCTAATTTAGATTAGTATCTTATTTTAGTATTATCGCCCACACATAAATTTATCAACTGCAAATGGATCCTTGGCATCCCCTCAACCCCTAAAAAAAGTTTCAGCGAAATTGAAATCAATCAAATATTCGAAATGTGGGTGTTCAGGTGTGAGAAGTTCAGATTTTTATTTTTATTTGACAAATAAAATTCTGAAAGTCACGGGAACACATCTTAGATGGATGTTCCAACTGAAAATGTATCCTAGGCACCCCCTCAACCCCCCCAAAAAAGTTCCAGCGAAATTGAAAGTGGGGAAATGTTGGAAATGTAGGTGTTTGGGGGTGAGAAGCCCAAATTTTGAGTTTTATTTGACAAAAAAAAATTGTCACCCGCAAGGGATCATAGCCCACATGAATTTTTCAAATGTAAATGGATCGTAGGCACCCCCTGCACCGTAAATTAAATAATTCGCAATGTCGAAAAGCAGACCATTCTGCTCCATCCCCCGCGAATAATTTTTAATTTCGGATGCACTGATTTCGCTTGATTTCGGACGATTTCGAATGATTTCGGAGGTGATTTCGGAGAGCCGAAATCCCTTGATTTCAGGGATTTCGGTGATTTCGGCGTGATTTTGGGCCAGACTGGCACCATGATTTCGGGAGTGATTAGCCCCTCGATTACATGTTTTTAGGGGCGGCAAATTTGTTTTACTGTTCAACCTTTTTCGACATTTCTCGGACCACCGCCTAATCGCTTTCCACTCCTTTGAACGACGATTTAATTTTTTAACAACTCAACAAAAAATCATACTGTCAAATACGGCTTCGTCAAGGTTCAAATACCAGTCGACCTCCAAAATTAATCGAACATTTCCCTCATGTTTTCCTGCGTGTGAACGATCAGGATAAGTTCTGCAAAACTTCTCTCTCTCGTTGATACGCAACAACACAATCGGGAAAAATTCGATAATGTTGGAGGTCTGGTGGTACTACTGATTATTCTGCACCATTTAAATCTCGACCAATAGGAGCATGGAATTTGACATCACGTGGTGCATATGATGTCAATAATTTTTTGGTAATACCATGGCTATTGCTAAGCAATAAACAAAAGTTTTCCGTAACAATTTAACCCGAGACAATTGAAGAAACATCAAAAAGCAGTGACATTAGTGAAAATGATTGAGAAAAATAAGACGATTTAGAGGAAAAATGCTTCATTTTGCGACAAAAAAGTCAAATCTCAGTGATCGAGATTCTAATGGAGGGAATAATCGGCCGAATACCGCTCCTACTTGAAAATTAATCGAGTATTTCCCTTCAATTTCCCTGATCAGCAACATGTGTATGCAGTTTGGCATAAAATCCCTCGCGCAAGCGCTCGGGATTTTGATACTGCCAGACTTCATGCACATGTTGCTAAGTAACGAAACTGTCGGGAAATACTCGACAATTTTGAAGTACTCGGGTTATTATAACCGAGATCTTTTTAGTTCAAGAATTTCTTTTTTGAGGCCACAAATGGCAAAATGATTCAAAATACAAAAACCACGGGCTCTGAAAATAACGAATCAGGGACTTTAGCATTTATTGAATGCAGATATTCTGCAGATACTCTTGGTGATTCTGACTGACTTCCTGTCATCAAGACGTATGTTTTTTTTTTCAGTTCAGAAGAGTGGCTCGATAATATTGGCAATGAGGAGCTGCGCAAGTTGACCCCCAAAGAGCTAGGGGAACATCGGATTTGTTCCGCTCATTTTAAAGAGTCTGATTATTTTTTCGTTGGACCATCGAAAAAGAAGCGACTTAAGGTCGACGCGAAACCCTTCGATGTAAGAAACGCAGTAGGAAATACCACCCCAGCTTTATCTAATAATTTTCCAATGAATCTCAGAATGTGATTCCTGCCCTCCGCGAAGAGCAGCACAATGCTCAGTTTGAAACTGTTAGCCCTGTGGATGCAGCACGATTGAAGCGAGAATTACACGAAATATACGGGAAACTCGAAAGACAAAACGTAGAACTCGAAAATCAAC
>NW_021680888.1:73011-74313 GCF_001412515.2 Diachasma alloeum | reverse complement strand
CAAAAGGTGCTAATTGCCAAGCTGATGATACAACTTGTTTATTGAGCAATGCCGCAACAACATCCAGCGGGACGAATATACCATCACTCAATAAACAAGATGTCCGATATGAAGCTTTACTTACTCCAGACGATACGCAAGGGGATTTCGAATTTGAACCGGTTCAAATGAGAATGGATGATGTCAAATCTTCAAGTGAACGTGCTTCCCTTAAGGAAAATTCAATTCGGTATGTAGCTGGTTCTATCGCGCAAAAGTGTTCGAAATCATTTCAATGCGAGAATTGCCAATCTTTCATGGCGAAGGGTAGCAAGGAGCTTGAAGTTTCAAATGAAACGTTAATATTCTGGAGAGCTTATGAAAGCAAAGAGGGGGGACATTTCGGGAAGCTAAACGTTCCGACCACCGAATTTAATCACGTGATCTCGGCGGGTTTTAAAATATTTGAGAGTACGATCAAGCCTAATCTACACAAAAAAAAGCTCCAGGGATATTTTCGTAGAATTTTCACAGAATGGCTTGAGCGCGAATATATTGAGTGGTTCACAGATGTTGCGGAAGCGCCGTGCGCGAATTACCGAGAGTTTTGTATCAATTTCTTGAGTCGATGTGTACTATACTACAATTTGAGGTGGCTATCGCAAGAGATCAAAGATGCACCGAGAAAGAAGAAAAGAAAGTCGGAAAAAAAGGCTAAACAAAATCATAAACTGAAGATTCTTAAACATCGATAAAAGCTGGGGTTGGTCGGATACATAGAGGAATTTTTCATTGATCCATGCATGGAAAATTCGCCGGTGGAATTCCATCTTCCATTGTCCACCTATGTTTCATGCGTTTGGGTATGTATATATGTAAATATGTTGTTATGTAAATATGTACATATGTACATATGTTCTTATTACTTCAATAAAGATAATAGACAGCTTCTATCCCACCCTCCCTTTCCCTTCATATCCTTCCCCTCCCCGGTGGAAGATGCCTCATCACCTTCTCGCGGTTTCCACTGAACAATGGTAGAAAATTTCTGTTTCATATCATTGACCGAGAGTGAGGCAAAACTTGAACCCCTATCTCAATTGTTTCCTCTGTTACCCATTAAGTTATTGCATCGCACAGCTATTAGAAAAGGATGAGGTTAATTTTCAGAATAGTGAAACAGAATGCGATTTAGAGAGAATAAATCATGAAATTTCAGGTTTGACTTAAAATTCAGTGAAAATTGTTCTCACTGGCCCATGACATTCATGGCAGTTTATATTTTTTTGTTACAGAGATTAAGGGATGAAAGAGGGTTAGTTA
>NW_021680888.1:55909-72823 GCF_001412515.2 Diachasma alloeum | reverse complement strand
AGGGATGAAAGAGGGTTAATTAGTGGAGAATTTAATTCTCCGTCGAACTGCCATTTTTTCATCCCTTAATCTGAATTAGGAGGGGAGAAGTGAATTTTTAATTACCGGGAGTCACTGTGCGCCGCGAAACTATTATTTTTCTCACTGGCCCATGACTTTCATGGCAGTTTATATTTTTTTGTTACAGAGATTAAGGGATGAAAGAGGGTTAATTGATGGGGAATTTAATTCTCCGTCGAACTGCCCTTTTTTCATCCCTTAATCTCAATTAGGAGGGGAGAGGTGAATTTTTAATTACCGGGAGTCACTGTGCGCCGCGAAACTATTATTTTTCTCACTGGCCCATGACTTTCATGGCAGTTTATATTTTTTTGTTACAGAGATTAAGGGATGAAAGAGGGTTAATTGATGGGGAATTTAATTCTCCGTCGAACTGCCCTTTTTTCATCCCTTAATCTCAATTAGGAGGGGAGAGGTGAATTTTTAATTACCGGGAGTCACTGTGCGCCGCGAAACTATTATTTTTCTCACTGGCCCATGACTTTCATGGCAGTTTATATTTTTTTGTTACAGAGATTAAGGGATGAAAGAGGGTTAATTGATGGGGAATTTAATTCTCCGTCGAACTGCCCTTTTTTCATCCCTTAATCTCAATTAGGAGGGGAGAGGTGAATTTTTAATTACCGGGAGTCACTGTGCGCCGCGAAACTATTATTTTTCTCACTGGCCCATGACTTTCATGGCAGTTTATATTTTTTTGTTACAGAGATTAAGGGATGAAAGAGGGTTAATTGATGGGGAATTTAATTCTCCGTCGAACTGCCGTTTTTTCATCCCTTAATCTCAATTAGGAGGGGAGAGGTGAATTTTTAATTACCGGGAGTCACTGTGCGCCGCGAAACTATTATTTTTCTCACTGGCCCATGACTTTCATGGCAGTTTATATTTTTTTGTTACAGAGATTAAGGGATGAAAGAGGGTTAATTGATGGGGAATTTAATTCTCCGTCGAACTGCCATTTTTTCATCCCTTAATCTCAATTAGGAGGGGAGAGGTGAATTTTTAATTACCGGGAGTCACTGTGCGCCGCGAAACTATTATTTTTCTCACTGGCCCATGACTTTCATGGCAGTTTTTATTTTTTTGTTACAGAGATTAAGGGATGAAAGAGGGTTAATTGATGGGGAATTTAATTCTCCGTCGAACTGCCCTTTTTTCATCCCTTAATCTCAATTAGGAGGGGAGAAGTGAATTTTTAATTACCGGGCGAATGGTGAATAGTCAGTGTGCGCCGCGAAAAAATTATTTTTCTTACTGGCCCCTGACTTTCATGGCAGTTTTTAATTTTTTGTTACACAGATTAAGGGATGAAAGAGGGTTAGATAATGGAGAATTTAATTCTCCGTCGAACTGCATTTTTTTCATCCCTTAAACTCAATTAGGACGGGAGAGGTGAATTTTTAATTACCGGGAGTCACTGTGCGCCGCGAAACTATTATTTTTCTCACTGGCCCATGACTTTCATGGCAGTTTTTATTTTTTTGTTACAGAGATTAAGGGATGAAAGAGGGTTAATTAATGGAGAATTTAATTCTCCGTCGAACTGCCCTTTTTTCATCCCTTAATCTCAATTAGGAGGGGAGAAGTGAATTTTTAATTCGCGGGCGAATGGTGAATAGTCAGTGTGCGCCGCGAAAAAATTATTTTTCTTACTGGCCCCTGACTTTCATGGCAGTTTTTAATTTTTTGTTACAAAGATTAAGGGATGAAAGAGGGTTAATTAATGGAGAATGTAATTCTCCGTCGAACTGCCTTTTTTTCATCCCTTAATCTCAATTAGGAGCGGAGAAGTGAATTTTTAATTCGCGGGCGAATGGTGAATAGTCAGTGTGCGCCGCGAAAAAATTATTTTTCTTACTGGCCCCTGACTTTCATGGCAGTTTTTAATTTTTTGTTACAAAGATTAAGGGATGAAAGAGGGTTAATTAATGAAAAATTTAATTCTCCGTCGAACTGCCCTTTTTTCATCCCTTAATCTCAATTAGGAGGGGAGAAGTGAATTTTTAATTCGCGGGCGAATGGTGAATAGTCAGTGTGCGCCGCGAAAAAATTATTTTTCTTACTGGCCCCTGACTTTCATGGCAGTTTTTAATTTTTTGTTACAAAGATTAAGGGATGAAAGAGGGTTAATTAATGGAGAATGTAATTCTCCGTCGAACTGCCTTTTTTTCATCCCTTAATCTCAATTAGGAGGGGAGAAGTGAATTTTTAATTCGCGGGCGAATGGTGAATAGTCAGTGTGCGCCGCGAAACAATTATTTTTCTTACTGGCCCCTGACTTTCATGGCAGTTTTTATTTTTTTGTTAAAGAGATTAAGGGATGAAAGACGGTTAATTAATGCAGAATTTAATTCTCCGTCGAACTGCCGTTTTTTCATCTCTTAATCTCAATTAGGAGAAGAGAGGTGAATTTTGAATTACCGGGAGTCACTGCGCCGCGAAACTACAATTTTCAACACGCTGTCCGAAAACGTCCCTTTTCCGCACATTGTGATGAAAAATATCGTTCGATACTCGTGGGAAAAGTATGTTTTGGCTCGTGGGATTATATCACTCGCCTTCGGCTCGTGCTATAAACCTCCCACTAGCCAAAAAACACTTTTCCGCACTCGTAACGAAATATACTATTTTTTCACTGGCCCATGACTTTTGTCGTAGTTTGTATTTTTTTGTTACAGAGATTAAGGGATGCAACGGGGATCGATTGATGGGGAATTTAATTCTCCATCGAACTACTCTTTTTTCATCCCTTAATCTCAATTAGGAGGGGAGAGACAAATTTTTAATTCGCGGGCGAATGGGGAAAAGTCACTGTGCGCCGAGAAGAAAATTATTTTTCTCACAGGCCCATGACTTTGCCGTAGTTTGTATTTTTTTGTTACAGAGATTAAGGGATGCAACGGGGATCGATTGATGAGGAATTTAATTCTCCATCACACCGACTGTGTTTCATTCCTTAATATTAATTAGCCAGCAAATGAATCACCTGAAAAACATTAAGAACATGATGAGGACGAGGAGGGCATAAGTTCCCCTCCGAAACTATCCCTGTGACAGCGGGACTGCTATCGTCGCGACCGTATGAGAGTGGTCTTCGGTTTTACCCCCCCTATTCCGAGTTCGTAGCTCCTACCATGGGAGTGGGGAGAATTGTAACCAAAACCGAAGACCATTCTCATATGGTCGCGACGATACTGCCGAGTTACCCGCACAGGAAGTTCGCCCAGCCGTCAGATTCGACCGTGGCGCCCTCCCTCCATTGGGGTCGAACTATTTTTGGCTTGGGGTCACTCCAACCCCGAGATCTGAGCCTCTACTTCAGTCAATCCTCTTTGATCCGGGCCTTAAAATTTTCAGGAAAATCCAAAATATCTATACGACTTTTTGGCACAAGTGACGTGATATAAGGTTCTGAATATCAAGGTCAAAATCTAAAATACCGCAACGGTCAAAATCGAGTCACATGGGTCAAAATAGAAGGGTCAAATCTAAGGTTTCAAATTTAAGGGCCGCAAAGGTGAAAAACTAAGGGGCAAACTACAAGCATCAAAATCTACGGGTCATAAGACTCAAAAGACAAGGGTCAAAATCTAAGGTTTCGAATTTGAGGGTCACAAGGGTCAAAACCTAAGGGTCCGCATATAAATATCAAAATATAAAAGTCCGAATATAAGGGTCAAAAAGGTCAAAATACAAGGGTAAAATTCTATGGTTCACAATTTCAAGGTCACAAGGGTTGACCCTTGTGTTAGATTTTGAAATTTAAGTCTTCGAATTTGAGATTCACAAAGGTCAAAATCTAAGGGTCAAACTCGAAGGTTCAAAATTTAAGAGCCGCAAGGGTAAAAATCTAAAGGTCATAAGGATCTAAAAAAAAAGGCTCATAAAGGTCAAAATATAAGGTTCTGAATATAAAGCTCAAAATCTGAGGTTCAGAATTTAAGTGTCACGAGGGTCAAAATCTAAGGGCCAGAATTAAAGGGTTGCAAGGGTCAAAACTCTGTGACCTCCATATAACCTCTACATGATCCCCATTTGCCACTTATATGACCCCTACATGACATCTATTTGATTTTAGGATGACCTTTACATGACCCTTATATGAGTCCCATATGACCACCACACGATCGCCCTATGTCGCTCATAAGACTGTTATGTACAAAGTTCCTTTGGAAGTATTCGTTGCTTAAAATGGATTTTGTGCGTTGTATACTGGATAAAATAGCTGAAATGTTGAATTTGAGTCAATCGACATATTCCCTAAACACACGTATTTGCACTTGTCTCCAGGGAGTGCAAGATCATTAGATCAGCTCCTCCAGAGTAGGAATTGTCGCTCACAAGTCGCAACCAAAAACTTAAAAATCAGTCACGCCCGGGGAGCCACAACGGGTATTTCCCCGCCGGACTCCCTCACTCTTGCGAAAATCTCCAATAAAATCGAGCCTAAGCCGTGATCCATCTCTTCTTGATTTCCTCAAGAAAATGAAGGTTTTGGAGCGGTAGACTGTTGCCAAAGATTTGCGGGACTATAGTCTTGTGAGTGTTGAAATTACGAACAAATATGCCCATCTTCATAGTTCGTGGATAATACGTGTATTGAGTGTGAAATTCTCAATACACGTATTATTGAGTAAGCTCGTACTCAATAACATTATAAGTACTTTTTGACTATATAAAAAAAAGTGTGAACTCAAATAATGATTAAAAGTGTTCTCCATTATTATTATTACTTTTTCTTATCAACGATACCTCTGGAACGACCGGCTCGCAAATAGGACTGAATTGGGCGTTAATTGGACTCAGACTCAAAATCAACGGAGTCTATTTGGTAAATAAAATAACCAAAATTATTGTTCAGGTGAGCCCATTTTGAATATTATATCGTGTGAAATCGGAGTTGAAATCGTCTATCTGTCTCCATTAAATAGACTCCACCGATTAGCCGAATATCAGAAATAAAGTCACGGATTTAGTCCAACACTAGAGAAATTAAGCCAATTCTTAAATTTTAAAATCTATGATTTAATCATTGTCATATTTATATACTTCGTTATTCATTTTTATTATATTTAGAGAGATTTCTGTACGCATTTCAAACTCGCTGTAACAGGAATTTTCAAGAATATAATTTGAAAAGGGGATATTCAGTTTTCTCTTCTTTTTTTTATTTGTTTGAACAGCACCCCTAACCCAATTTAAAAGGATCAAAAAATTTATCATGGAAGCTGCCC
Source organism: Diachasma alloeum (assembly GCF_001412515.2). Classification (NCBI taxonomy): domain Eukaryota; kingdom Metazoa; phylum Arthropoda; class Insecta; order Hymenoptera; family Braconidae; genus Diachasma; species Diachasma alloeum. The sequence continues at coordinate 67,529 of NW_021680888.1, read as the reverse complement.
GAAACAGGTCGTAAGTCGTCGCCAGCAGCGTCCATAGAGTGGCGATATTCGGACGAGAGTCCCATATATGACTCCCATGTGATTCCCGCATGACCCTCATATAATCTTCATTCTGACCCTTATAACCCTAAATTTGATAGGAAATGCTATTGAAAATCTCATATGACATCTTATAAGAACTACAGTAGGAAAAATCCTATAGGAAATACTATAGAATATCATATAGAAAATTCTATAGGATGTTTTCATACGTGAATCATTGGTCCACATCACTTGCAGTCACAAAAATATGTATATACATATACTGAATTCTACCAAAGAAGTAACCTCGATTGGAGTGGTGGGAAGCACGCGCATAAGTGGGGACTTGGATAGAGTGGCGGTATACGGCTGAGGTTACTCCTTTGGCAAGAACCACCTTACACATTATCCAGACGTTGGCTTGTATCAACATTTAAAAAAATGGGGGCTGGTATAATCGGACAACGTTCGACAGAGTCTCGACATAATTTCGCCAAAATTCGAGTACACTAATTAAAGGATTCGATCAATCCTGGACTTCATTTCGACGTCAATTCAAGCCATTGTCCCTTATTAACGTGTGCAGTGACGAGTTGATATGGGTGTCCCGCAACCGATCACTTTCCTCGGAAGGTATTGTAGAGGATGAAATTTGGGATCGAAAGTTCCCCTTCGGTTTTTCGACCAGACCATTTTTTTTTTTGGTTTTTCATTTCTTAACTTTGTCTGATTTTTTATTTTTAAACATTCTGTTACTACTTATTCCAGGGCCGAAAAATATTTTTTTAAAGGGTTCATATTTTTTTGTAAAAAAAACGCGTTTTTTTTTATGAAGTACATCGATACGTAGCCACCACACCCCTTCCAGCCCATTAGCACCGCGAATTAATTTGCAAAAAGATAAAATCACGAAACCGAAGAATTTTCTTTCCTTTATTTTTGGGTTTTTCTCATGACTACGATTAGGTCTATTAATTGGGGTCCCTCGCGACCGCAATCATTTTCGATGAAGAAAGGGAATTATGCAATAAATTATTATTTTCTTTAGTTTTTCGTCAGGAAATCCTTTTCATGTGCTTTATTAAGCCTCTCACCTATCTATCATTTTCAGAATCATTTTCGAAAACAGGAATGGTAAAAACGAAACCCTAATTTTTATTTTTTCTTCGGCTTTTGGAAATAATTTTGGTAGCGTGGGGATAAAACGGGGAGTGTGTGACTTGATGGGAGGATAGATGGATAACGCTTCTGGTTACCGACATGGAAAAAAATGAAAAACAAAGAAAAAAGAAATAATTTTAATGTTAATTTCCTTTTTGGCTTTTGGGAATGATTTTGGAAGCGCAGCGATAAAGATGGGGAGTTGGTGAGTTGATAAATTGATAGATGGATGACGTGTCTGATTACTGACATAAAAAAAAAAAACCAAAAAACGAAGAAAAAATAATAATTTCTATATTGATTTCTTTTTTGGCTTTTGGAAACGATTTTGGACGTGCGGCGATAAAGATGGGGAGTCTGTGAGTAGATGGGAGCATCGATCGATAACGTGTCTGATTACCGACATGAAAAAAAAAAGAAAAACAAAGAGAAAAAAAAGATAATTCCAATTTTAATTTCTTTTTTTGCTTTTGGAAATGATTTTNCCAGACCATTTTTTTTTTTGGTTTTTCATTTCTTAACTTTGTCTGATTTTTTATTTTTAAACATTCTGTTACTACTTATTCCAGGGCCGAAAAATATTTTTTTAAAGGGTTCATATTTTTTTGTAAAAAAAACGCGTTTTTTTTTATGAAGTACATCGATACGTAGCCACCACACCCCTTCCAGCCCATTAGCACCGCGAATTAATTTGCAAAAAGATAAAATCACGAAACCGAAGAATTTTCTTTCCTTTATTTTTGGGTTTTTCTCATGACTACGATTAGGTCTATTAATTGGGGTCCCTCGCGACCGCAATCATTTTCGATGAAGAAAGGGAATTATGCAATAAATTATTATTTTCTTTAGTTTTTCGTCAGGAAATCCTTTTCATGTGCTTTATTAAGCCTCTCACCTATCTATCATTTTCAGAATCATTTTCGAAAACAGGAATGGTAAAAACGAAACCCTAATTTTTATTTTTTCTTCGGCTTTTGGAAATAATTTTGGTAGCGTGGGGATAAAACGGGGAGTGTGTGACTTGATGGGAGGATAGATGGATAACGCTTCTGGTTACCGACATGGAAAAAAATGAAAAACAAAGAAAAAAGAAATAATTTTAATGTTAATTTCCTTTTTGGCTTTTGGGAATGATTTTGGAAGCGCAGCGATAAAGATGGGGAGTTGGTGAGTTGATAAATTGATAGATGGATGACGTGTCTGATTACTGACATAAAAAAAAAAAACCAAAAAACGAAGAAAAAATAATAATTTCTATATTGATTTCTTTTTTGGCTTTTGGAAACGATTTTGGACGTGCGGCGATAAAGATGGGGAGTCTGTGAGTAGATGGGAGCATCGATCGATAACGTGTCTGATTACCGACATGAAAAAAAAAAGAAAAACAAAGAGAAAAAAAAGATAATTCCAATTTTAATTTCTTTTTTTGCTTTTGGAAATGATTTTGGATGCGCGGCGATAATGATGGGGACTTTCTGAGTCGTTAGGAGGATAGATGGAGGACGTGTCTGATTAGCAATATGAGAAAAAAGCGAAAAACAAAAAAAAACATGATAATTCCAATTTCAATTTTTTTTTGGCATTTGGAAATGATTTTGGNTGTAAAAAAAACGCGTTTTTTTTTATGAAGTACATCGATACGTAGCCACCACACCCCTTCCAGCCCATTAGCACCGCGAATTAATTTGCAAAAAGATAAAATCACGAAACCGAAGAATTTTCTTTCCTTTATTTTTGGGTTTTTCTCATGACTACGATTAGGTCTATTAATTGGGGTCCCTCGCGACCGCAATCATTTTCGATGAAGAAAGGGAATTATGCAATAAATTATTATTTTCTTTAGTTTTTCGTCAGGAAATCCTTTTCATGTGCTTTATTAAGCCTCTCACCTATCTATCATTTTCAGAATCATTTTCGAAAACAGGAATGGTAAAAACGAAACCCTAATTTTTATTTTTTCTTCGGCTTTTGGAAATAATTTTGGTAGCGTGGGGATAAAACGGGGAGTGTGTGACTTGATGGGAGGATAGATGGATAACGCTTCTGGTTACCGACATGGAAAAAAATGAAAAACAAAGAAAAAAGAAATAATTTTAATGTTAATTTCCTTTTTGGCTTTTGGGAATGATTTTGGAAGCGCAGCGATAAAGATGGGGAGTTGGTGAGTTGATAAATTGATAGATGGATGACGTGTCTGATTACTGACATAAAAAAAAAAAACCAAAAAACGAAGAAAAAATAATAATTTCTATATTGATTTCTTTTTTGGCTTTTGGAAACGATTTTGGACGTGCGGCGATAAAGATGGGGAGTCTGTGAGTAGATGGGAGCATCGATCGATAACGTGTCTGATTACCGACATGAAAAAAAAAAGAAAAACAAAGAGAAAAAAAAGATAATTCCAATTTTAATTTCTTTTTTTGCTTTTGGAAATGATTTTGGATGCGCGGCGATAATGATGGGGACTTTCTGAGTCGTTAGGAGGATAGATGGAGGACGTGTCTGATTAGCAATATGAGAAAAAAGCGAAAAACAAAAAAAAACATGATAATTCCAATTTCAATTTTTTTTTGGCATTTGGAAATGATTTTGGATGCGCGGCGATAATGATGGGGACTTTCTGAGTCGTTAGGAGGATAGATGGAGGACGTGTCTGATTAGCAATATGAGAAAAAAGCGAAAAACAAAAAAAAACATGATAATTCCAATTTCAATTTTTTTTTGGCATTTGGAAATGATTTTGGATGCGCGGCGATAATGATGGGGACTTTCTGAGTCGTTAGGAGGATAGATGGAGGACGTGTCTGATTAGCAATATGAGAAAAAAGCGAAAAACAAAAAAAAACATGATAATTCCAATTTCAATTTTTTTTTGGCATTTGGAAATGATTTTGGATGCGCGGCGATAAAGATGGGGAGTTTGTGAGTCGATGGAAGGATCGATGGATAACGTGTCTTATTATCGACATGAGAAAAAAAAAAGCGAAAAACAAAAAAAAACATGATAATTCCAATTTCAATTTTTTTTTGGCATTTGGAAATGATTTTGGATGCGCGGCGATAAAGATGGGGAGTTTGTGAGTCGATGGAAGGATCGATGGATAACGTGTCTTATTATCGACATGAGAAAAAAAAAAGCGAAAAACAAAGAAAAAAAGAGTCGAGGGTCATGAGGGTCACTTGGGAGGAGAGTCGAGGGTCATGAGGGTGACTTGAGGGAAGAGTGAAGCGTCACGAGGGTCATTTGGGGGTGAGTCGAGGGTCACGAGGGTTCGTTGGGGGAGAGTCGAGGGTCTTGAGGGTCGCTTAGGGGAGATACATCGTGATACATCGTCCAGTATTTCAGGAAGAGTCTGTCTGACGAATTCGAGGTACTGTTGGCCCTGTTGAAAACAAAAAAGGATAAAAATATCATTTTGCCGCCTCAATGTCATATGTGTGAATGCGGGCTTGATGAATACTCACATTCACATAATCCGGTAGCTTGGAAATGAACACACGATCACCCACTATTCCTCCCCACACGTTCACTTTCCACCGTGTCTGAAAACTTTTTTCCCTCACCGAGTGAGGATTTTCAACAGCATAATTATGTAAATTATGCTGATTGAAAATGCCTTCTCTGGGAAACAGACATTCGTCTGTCCACATGATTTGGGCCAAAAAGTTTTCATTCCGGTAATGCAAGGCCAGAAACTCTTGACAGTAGTTCAGGCGCTGCTCTGTATCTCCTGGCTCGAGTTTCTGAACTCTTGTGTAGTGGAACGGGTGGAGAGAATTCTCCAGCAGGATGCGATTCACCGTTGACTTCGGGCAGCCCATCGCCTTCTCGATCCTCCGACAACTCGTTGTCGGGTCTTCCTCTACACGCGCCAAGACTTCTTCCTCGACGTCACAATGACGTTGACGTCCACCTCCGTGACCTGGTGGCACCACCTGGTTCTCTCGCATGCGCTTATCCACAGCCAGGAACACTTGTGGATATGGATGTCGTCGTTCGGGGTAATCCGTGCAATACCTCCGTACTGCCTCTGCTGCGTCACACTCACATGCGCCATACATCAGGTGCATATCAGCGTATTCGCTTGCTGTGTAATTATCCATATCTTTTCACTCCACGTCTAAACCCGGCAAAGAATCAAACACGAATGACTCTCCCTCTCCAGAATACATAAAGTCGACCTGTCATTTCCTTTGTTTACCACTGACGGAACCTTCTAGAACCGTCTAGAACCATCCGTGTTTACATCACGAGAGATGACGATGGAAATAAAATAAATAAAACTGTTTTTGTTTTATTTCCATCGTCATCGCTCGTGATGTAAACACAGACGGTTCTAGACGGTTCTAGAAGGTTTCGTCAGTGGTAAACAAAGGAAATGAGAGGTCGACTTTATGTATTCTGGAGAGGGAGATTCATTCGTGTTTGATTCTTTGCCGGGGTTAGACGTGGAGTGAAAAGACATGGATAATTACACAGCAAGCGAATACGCTGATATGCCCCTGATGTATGGCGCATGTGAGTGTGACACAGCAGAGGCAGCTCGGAGGTATTGCACGGATTACCCCGAACGATGACATCCATATCCACAAGTGTTCCTGGCTGTGGATAAGCACATGCGAGAGAACCAGGTGGTGCCACCAGGTCACGGAGGTGGACGTCAACGTCATTGTGACGTCGAAGAAGAAGTCTTGGCGCGTGTAGTGGAAGACCCGACAACGAGTTGTCGGAGGATCGAGAAGGCGATGGGCTGCCCGAAGTCAACGGTGAATCGCATCCTGCTGGAGAATTCTCTCCACCCGTTCCACTACACAAGAGTTCAGAAACTCGAGCCAGGAGATCCAGAGCAGCGGCTGAACTACTGTCAAGAGTTTCTGGCCTTGCATTACCGGAATGAAAACTTTCTGGCCCAAATCATGTGGACAGACGAATGTCTGTTTCCCAGAGAAGGCATTTTCAATCAGCATAATTTACATAATTATGCTGTTGAAAATCCTCACTCGGTGAGGGAAAAAAGTTTTCAGACACGGTGGAAAGTGAACGTGTGGGGAGGAATAGTGGGTGATCGTGTGTTCATTTCCAAGCTACCGGATTATGTGAATGTGAGTATTAGGAGGGCTCATTTTATCCGCATCCATGAATATTTGAGCACTTACTCCGGAAAATGATTGTTCAATTGACAGACTACCCAAGGGAATTTTTATTTTATTTTTTAAACAAATTTTAGTGGTTGCGCCAAGCGTTTAAAGTTGAACCAAAATATCTGACCTACTGGCAGTCAAGGGTTATAAAACTTGGGTAGGAGTTAAATACCCTCAATGACGGTCCAGTGTCAGGTAGTGAGAATGACTAAGGGTGGTGCTTCGGGTGTCTCGTCCAGGTGGTATGTAAGAGGCTCCCTCCGCACATTTAAGTAGCGTCAAAAATCGAGTCAGTTGGTGAGTCATATTCCTTTTAGTCACCAATTTTGATGATGTATTTTTAAAAAATTTCAAAATAACATGTAATTGAAATGTGACTTGAAGCCGAGATGTGCTTTTCGTTTATTAACAAAATGCCTTTTGGAGCGGCTTTCAATTGGAATATTTTGAAAACTATTGACAAGTTATCGAGACAAAAGGCATATAAAAATGTGGGTAATTTCATGGTGAATAAAATGGTTCTGGATTCATGTCTCNTGGGTTACTTAGACCAAATCATCGATACGATAAATTGGATTTCTCCATGCGAAGAAGAATATGAAGGGGCGCAGTCCGAGGAGAAAGGTATGTGTTTAATCTATTTTTTCCTATTTCTTTTTGCATTAATCCTCCTAATTTTTACAACACGGAAAAAATATACTTGGATCAAGTATATTTATACTTGATTCCAGAATTGTATTTTCATTTCGAATATCACTATCCTCCAATCTAGAGTATCGATATCCTTGAATCACGGCCTTTTTTTCTCCATTCAAGAAGCAAATCCTTAATTGGAATATAGAGCTGTAAACAGCTCTTAACTTTTGTAGATGACATTTTGCATTCTCAGTGGTGCGTCTATTTAAAAAATAGGGAAAATACATTTTTTATCATGATTTTTGCGATTATTAGCCAAACGGTCGCAAATATTCCAATTTCTCTGAAGATGTTTTTTTGTAGATCTCAATCAGCTCTAAATATTCTGCCTTGTAAGTTTTATTCTGGCTTGCACCGCTTTCAAGTAAATTGAAATTATCTTCTTTCATTTTCCCTAAACGCATGGCGTCCCCACTCTAGCGCCAGCATTAGTATTGGGATAAATTTGACGCCGGAGTGGTGACTTGGCGCCAGAGTGGGGACGCCGTGCGCTTACGGAAAGTGGGAGGAGTGGGGGTATCAATTTCAAGTAAATTTAAATTACTTGAAAACGGCGCAGGTCAGAACAAAACTTCAAAGACAAAATATTTAGAGCTGATTGAGACCTACAAAAAACATCTTTAGGAAAATTTGAATAGCTGTGACCGTTTCCCTGATAATTGCGAAAAATACAATAAATCGTGTATTTTTCTCTTTTTTTTTATAGACGCACCACTTAGAACGCAATATGTCATCTACGAAAGTTAATCCATACATTAAATCCTATCAATTAAAACAGAAATTACCCACTAGTACTTCCTTAGTTGCTAACTTCTTTTCTAGGCCACTATTCGATACATTTTCTTCCGTAAATTTTTACTAATTCTGAATTTGACTCCTTTTTCAGTTAAGCCGAGCGGGATTCTTGCAAATTACAGCAATTATGAGTGGGACGATGATGAAGTTCTTGACGAACTATTCAAGCCGTCCGAAGACAATGATGCAACTGACAGCGATTTTCAGTACAATGTGCGGCCCAGCAAGTTGAGAAAACTCAATATTATGACTCCGGACCTTACTGCCATTTTGGATCGTGCCAAAGTCAGCGATCGTATGGCTGCGCGTGTGTTAGCATCTGCCCTCATCACAGTCGGCATTACTCTCGACGACGTTCATTTAAGCAGAGAAACGATCCGCCGAAAAAGACAAATGCAGCGTAAATCTTTGAGTGACACAATTAAAAATAACGTTAAGAACGGATGTTCCAGTTTCACCACTGTTCATTGGGATTCAAAGCTACTGTCAGCACCAGAGAACAAATTTGAAAAAATTGATCGGCTCTCCATTCTAATCTCGGGCACCGAAGGAGACCAATTACTTGGAGTTCCAAGGCTTGAAAGTGGAACCGGTGAAGAGCAGGCAAACGCCATTTTTAAGTGTTTGAAAGAATGGGAATCTCTCGACGATATATGCGCCATGGTTTTTGATACTACTGCTAGCAACACGGGCAGTACAAATGGCGCATGTGTCCTACTGGAGGGATTATTAGGAAGAAATATTTTACATCTTGCTTGTCGACATCATGTTCTGGAGTTGTTACTGAAAGCTGCCTTCGAAACTTCCATGGGGCCAACTTCTGGGCCGGATATTCCTATTTTCAAAAGATTTCAAGGGCAGTGGAAGAACATTGAGAAAGGAAAATTTTCATCAGGAGTGCAAGATGCTGACATACAAGCAGCAGTTAAGGATGATATAGAAGATGCCCTTGCTTTCGCTTATTCATGCTTAAAGGTTGGTTACAATGGATTACTAATAATACTCGTTAGGAGTGAATCATTCCCCCTTTTTTTAGTTGATTGACAATGTCAATACTAATCTCTTTTCCATCCCACAATTCACAGATTGATAATATCCGAAAGGACTACAGAGAGTTTCTGGAGCTGGTGGTCATGTTCTTAGGAGGAAATCTTCCAAATGGCAATCGATTCCGAGCCCTGGGCCCCATTCATCATGCTAGGTGGATGGCAAAAGCAATTTATTCACTCAAAATTTTTGTGTTTAGAGATCAATTCCACATGACCTTCCATGAGCTATCAGGTTTGAGAAGTGTATGCATTTTTATCGTTTCCCTATACCAAAAGAGTTGGTTCACAGCTTCAAATACAATTAAAGCCCCCAAGAACGATTTGGAGCTGTTAAAAAGAATAGCAGCTGACCAGAGCATTGGATTATCGAAAGTCTGCACTGCTGTATTTCAAAAATTTGGAAATCATCTCTGGTACTTATCGGAAGAACTGATTGCTCTCGCTTTTTTTGATGAAACCTTGGATGTAGACTGCAAGAGAAAAATATGTGAGGCTATAAAATCTCGTCCTGCGCTTAAGAATGATCTCAAAAAGCGAAAATCAGGAATGAAAGATATAAAATTTATTCAAGAGTCGAGTTTGGATCAATTTGTGACACAGAACACAATTGAATTTTTCAAAACCTTAAATCTAGATTATAATTTTCTGGATGTCGATCCAACAACTTGGGGACAAAAAGAAGACTATATTAAAGCTTCCAAAATTGTGAGATCACTTCTCGTGACAAATGATGTAGCTGAAAGGAGCGTGGCTCTCGTGAGCGAATATAATGGTTTGCTCACGAAGAATGAAAGCAGTAAACAAGATGTTTTGCTCGTAGTCAAAAAATTGCGGGAATTAACAGCCGGTTGCACAAAGGAAAGCTTGAAGTTTTCATTAGAAAACTATTTGAATAATTCACCGGTGGATATCGTTAGCGACGCACAATAGCCCTTCAGCAAAAAAAATATAAGCATTCCGAATTGAGTTCAATGATGCAGTTTCATACGAGTTCATTTTTCGAATTAATCAATCTTGGAGAGTAAAAAGAGTGTAATAAAGTATTTAAGCATCAACGATTTGCAGAAAATGTGAAAATACTATCATAATAGTTAGAATTAAGCAATTTTTTTCATTCAAATTTTGTTGAGATTTTTATAACCTGATTGATCTAACAATGTAAATTTTGTAATAAAAATGTGAATAATTGAGAGGTCTTCATATTGGAAACAAAAATATATGCCGTAACCAGCTTAGCGTAATGAGGGGTCAGTCCCTTCTCAAGAAAGGTCAGCACGGTAGGCCAAATTTTTTGCCTGGGTTCAATTTCAGTGTATACGACCGTTGTAAAAGCACCGGATAAGTCGGACACCTGTCTTTACTCGAAAATTTGTCAATTTTCTTTCCTGTTTTTCTCTACATTGGATTTACAAAAAAAAAAAATTTCCTTCAACTGGTAGCCAGATAGTTCAATAATCATCCAACCAAATCGAGAGGTATGTCGGATATTCCAGAAGCATCGTAGACACTCCTGAAAATCCCTAAATTGAGCAGGAATTATGATTTTTATTTTAATAACAAATCGTTTTTTTGATGAAATGAAAATTTTATCTTATTCTTTGCCTTTCTGCCGAAAGGTTTACGAGAGCTGATACCGATAGGTCAAGTAATTAAGTCTTGAAAAAATCATTATTACAGTTGGTCTGTACGTCACGTGTAAAAGTCCATAAGAATTAAAACGACTTGGCGCTACCTTGAAAAATGTTTTTAAAATTCTGGAAAAATTCACATGGGCTGATGATTTTTTGCCTGCCTCATTTCAGGAATAAGGATAATGAAATTCAATTTCCTACGCATGTGAGCCCTACGAGTGAGTATTCATCAAGCCCGCATTCACACACATATGACATCGAGGCGGCAAAATAATATTTTTATCCTTTTTTGTTTTCAACAGGGCCAACAGTACTTCGAATTCGTCACACAGACTCTTCCTGAAATACTGGACGATGTATCACTCGAAGGAAGACCTCGGTGGTTCCAGCAGGATGGAGCACTCCCTCACTGTGCTCGAACCGTCACCGACTTTNTTAAGTCTTGAAAAAATCATTATTACAGTTGGTCTGTACGTCACGTGTAAAAGTCCATAAGAATTAAAACGACTTGGCGCTACCTTGAAAAATGTTTTTAAAATTCTGGAAAAATTCACATGGGCTGATGATTTTTTGCCTGCCTCATTTCAGGAATAAGGATAATGAAATTCAATTTCCTACGCATGTGAGCCCTACGAGTGAGTATTCATCAAGCCCGCATTCACACACATATGACATCGAGGCGGCAAAATAATATTTTTATCCTTTTTTGTTTTCAACAGGGCCAACAGTACCTCAAATTCGTCACACCTGACTCTTCCTGAAATACTGGACGATGTATCACTCGAAGGAAGACCTCGGTGGTTCCAGCAGGATAGAGCACCCTCTCACTGTGCTCGAACCGTCACCGACTTTTTGAATGCGCAGTTCCCTGGATGTTGGTTCGGTCGTTATAGCCCGCTCTACTGGCCTGCACGGTAAGACTACTCGAGAAAAATAAAGTGTTCCGGAAAATTATGAATTTCTATTCTTATTAAATCTCCGGACTTGACTCCGCTAGACTTTTTCCTTTGGGGCTATCTGAAGGAACAAATCTACGAGACAGAGCCAGAGACCGCGGAGGAACTGGTGGCGCGATTGCATGCGGCCGCAACCAATGTCAGTGCTGAGATGCTCCAACGTGTGAGG
>NW_021680888.1:39730-55717 GCF_001412515.2 Diachasma alloeum | reverse complement strand
AAAAAAAGATAGAGAAAAAAAATTCATACAAAAAATGTTCTTCGTTTGATGATGCATAAATTTTGTGGATAAACTAATTCCCCTAATCCCAATAGTTTATGAGATAATTGCTGTTGAAAGTTGACCGGATCATCAATTTTCCCCGTTATGCAGCGCGAAAATGTAAATATTTCATAAACTATTATGAGTAGCAAAAAATGTCACAAAACTTATCTGATGCAGCATTTCATGACAAATCTTTTTTATTTGAAACAATTTTTTCTATCTTCTTCGAGTTTTCGACAAAACGCATCGGAGTTCGCTCGGGCTGTGCACCCGCGCTAAAGTACCACTCGTTCCACTCTTGCCTCAAATATCTTTTCATCCGTAGTAGTTATCGAAAAAAGTAATATAACAAAAAATCCGTATTTTAAAATGACGAACAATTTTTGTTCGTCAACTTCTTTTGTATCTCCGACAGTTTTTGCAATATCTCCTTTTAAACAATTAAATTGTTATGAACAAATGGAAGGCACCTGCTTTGGCAAAAACGGACTTCATATTCAGAATCAGCACCTTCAAAAACATATAATCCAACTATAAAATCTTCTGGACTGGATAGTCTGTATGGACTATCTTCCAAAATCATTTCCGGAAGCGAAAAAAGAAATTAAAATTGCAATTAATTTCTTTGTTTTTCGCCTGTTTTTCATATTGGTAATCAGACACGTCATGCATCTATCTTCTCAACGACTGAGAAATTCCCCATCATTATCTCTACGCGTTCAAAATCATTACCAAAAGCGAAAAAAGAAATCAAAATTAGAATTTTGTTTTCTTCGTTTTTCGCTTTTTTTATGTCGGTAATCAGACACGTCATCCATGTACCCTCCCGTCGACTCACAAACTCCCCCAAGTGACCCTCATGATCCTCGATTCTCCCCCAAGTGACCCTCATGACCCTCGACTCACCCCCAACTGACCCTCGTGACGCTTCACTCTTCCCTCAACTGACCCTCGTGATGCTTGACTCTCCCCTAAGCGCCCCNCTGACCCTCGTGACGCTTCACTCTTCTCTCAACTGACCCTCGTGATGCTTGACTCTCCCCTAAGCGCCCCTCAAGACCCTCGACTCTCCCCCAAGTGACCCTCATGACCCTCGACNGTTTTCTTCGTTTTTCGCTTTTTTTATGTCGGTAATCAGACACGTCATCCATGTACCCTCCCGTCGACTCACAAACTCCCCCAAGTGACCCTCATGATCCTCGATTCTCCCCCAAGTGACCCTCATGACCCTCGACTCACCCCCAACTGACCCTCGTGACGCTTCACTCTTCCCTCAACTGACCCTCGTGATGCTTGACTCTCCCCTAAGCGCCCCTCAAGACCCTCGACTCTCCCCCAAGTGACCCTCATGACCCTCGACTGTCCCCCAAGTGACTCTCATGACCCTTGATTCTCCCCCAACGAACCCTCGTGACCCTCGACTCACCCCCAAGTGACCCTCGTAACGCTTCACTCTTCCCTCAAGTGACCCTCATGACCCTCGACTCTCCCCCCAAGTGACCCTCATGACCCTCGACTCTCCCCCAAGTGACCCTCATGACCCTCGACTCACCTCAAGTAACCCTCGTGATGCTCCACTCTCCTCTCAAGTGACCCTCGTGACGCTTCACTCTCCCCTCAAGTGACCCTCGTGACACTTGACTCTCCCCCAAGTGACCCTCATGACCCTCGACTCTTTTTTTCTTTGTTTTTCGCTTTTTTTCTCATGTCGATAATAAGACACGTTATCCATCGATCCTCCCATCGACTCACAAACTCCCCATCTTTATCGCCGCGCATCCAAAATGATTTCCAAATGCCAAAAAAAAAATTAAAATTGGAATTATCATGTTTTTTTTTTGTTTTTCGCTTTTTTCTCATATTGCTAATCAGACACGTCATCCATCTATCCTCCTAACGACTCAGAAACTCCCCATCATTATCGCCGCGCATCCAAAATCATTTCCAAAAGCAAAAAAAGAAATTAAAATTGGAATTATCTTTTTTTTCTCTTTGTTTTTCGCTTTTTTTCATGTCCGCATCTACCCTCCCATCAACTCACAAGCTGCCCATCTTTATCTCCATGCGTTCAAAATCAATCCTAAAAACGAAAAAAGAAATAAAAATTGGAATTATTATTTTTTTTCTTTGTTTTTCTTTTTTTTTCATGTCGGTAATCAGACACGTTATCGATCGATCCTCCCATCTACTCACAGACTCCCCATCTTTATCGCCGCACGTCCAAAATCGTTTCCAAAAGCCAAAAAAGAAATCAATATAGGGATTATTATTTTGTTTTCTTCGTTTTTTTGTTTTTTTTTTATGTCAGTATTCAGACACGTCATCCATCTATCAATTCATCAACTCACGAACTCCCCATCTTTATCGCTGCGCTTCCAAAATCATTCCCAAAAGCCAAAAAGGAAATTAACGTTAAAATTATTTCTTTTTTCTTTGTTTTTCATTTTTTTCCATGTCGGTAACCAGAAGCGTTATCCATCTATCCTCCCATCAACTCACAAACTCCCCATTTTATCCCCACGCTACCAAAATTATTTCCAAAAGCCGAAGAAAAAATAAAAATTAGGGTTTCGTGTTTACCATTCCTGTTTTTGAAAATGATTCTGAAAATGATAGATGGGTGAGAGGCTTAATAAAGCACATGAAAAGGATTTCCTGACGAAAAACTAAAGAATATAATTTATTGCATAATTCCCTTTCTTCATCGAAAATGATTAGGGTCGCGAGGGACCCCAATTAATAGACCTAATCGTAGTCATGAGAAAAACCCAAAAATAAAGGAAAGAAAATTCTTCGGTTTCGTGATTTTATCTTTTTGCAAATTAATTCGCGGTGCTAATGGGCTGGAAGGGGTGTGGTGGCTACGTATCGATGTACTACATAAAAAAAACGCGTTTTTTTTACAAAAAATATGAACCCTTTAAAAAAATATTTTTCGGCCCTGGAATAAGTAGTAACAGAATGTTTAAAAATAAAAAGTCAGACAAAGTTAAGAAATGAAAAACCAAAAAAAAATGGTCTGATCGAAAAACCGAAGGGGAACTTTCGATCCCAAATTTCATCCTCTACAATACCTTCCGAGGAAAGTGATCGGTTGCGGGACACCCTATATGGGACATTCTATGCTATTTCGATAAAAAAAAATGCGTGTATTTTCTTCACCACAATTTGCTATATCGTAAAGGAGCCCGCGATAAGCCAATTTCTGAAAAAAAGTGAAAAACAAATTTTTTTGAAAAAGTTATGGCAAGTCAAAATTTTAAAGCTGTTAAGAATGCCTTTCGAAAAACATTTTTAATTTTGAGAAATATGCGTGTTAGAGGAAAAATAGATCAGTAATTTTTTGTCAGAAAAGAAAGTCTTTTTCATAAAAAAAATATCTGGTTGAAAAAAAGTCAATTTTTATGGTTTTTTTAACAACAAAGTTAGTTGTTTAACAAAAAGCATGTCCTCCCACTTCCAAAATTCTGAAAAAGTTATGATGTGGCACAACTCTCCTAGGACCTCCAGTTTTTCTTTGTAAGGTTCATCCCAGAAGTTATCGAGTTATAAATTTTTTTATAAACAAAAAAGTGTACTTTTCCCCGCAAATCGGTTCATAGCATTATTCTATAATTTAGCAGATATGCACGTCATGGAGGTGTGAGCATTGTTTTTTTCGGAGAAATGTTGCTTGATTGCGATTGAACAATTAACAATAGAAAATATAAATAAATTTTCACATTTTATTATGAATAATTTTTTTTCGAAAAAAAATTTGCGGTGTCACAATACATTTCTTTAAGAAAGTATTGGATTGAACAGATACATTTTCGAAAGTTTTCCATTTTTATTTATTTATTAATTAGGAGCAAACCTATAGATAGATTTGCTCCTCTAGCAAATCTGGCGACCTGTAGCAAACCTATAGGTTTATCATAGAGGATTTCAATAAGGTTGCCATGGGCGCTCGCCATAGGGTTGTTATGGAGGATTCCTATCGGGTCGCTTTTTATGAAAGATTTCTATAGGGTTGCCGTAGACGGCTTGCCTTAGGGTTTTTTTTTATGGGGGCTTGGCATAATCTTATGCCGAGTCCCCATAGCAATCCCCCATGACAACCGTACAAGCAACACTATGGCAATCCTCCATAAAAACTCTATAGCAATCCTATGACAATCCTCCATGGCAACCCTATGGCAATCCCCCATGCCAACCTTACAGGCAACGCTATGGCAATCTGCCATGGCAAACCTATGGTAATCCTCCATGAAAACTCTATAGGCAACCCTATTACAATGCCCCGTAAAAACCCCATGGTAACCTTATAGGCAATGTTATGACAGTCCCCTATGGCAAACCTATGGTAATCCCCTATGGTAACGCTATGGCGATCCTCCAAGATAACAGGCAATGGCAATCCCCCAGATCGCCGGCCATGGTAACAATCTATGGTACTGGCTGTGGCCAATACTCTATGGCAATTCCATGGCGACGGCCATGGCCAATGCTCCATGGCAACGCTATGGCAATGCCATGGCAAGCGGCTAAAAGACCATGGCAATGGCCATGAGATCGCCATTGCAATGCCATGGCAAACTCATGGCAATGGCCATGGACTTTTTTGTACGTAGTGCTGTATAACCGCAATGCCAAAATGACTCCGGTATACCGTTTCATCCCACTATTTTACGATAGGATCCAAAGTATCTTGATTTTCCATTTCACCTCATTGTCTAATTAACCCCAATATTCCATTTTACTCCAGTGCTCAATTTACTCCGATATCCCGCTTTACCTCAGCCTAATTCATCCCGATACCATGTTACCTCGTATACCATTTTACTCCACTGCTTAATTTAGCCCGATATTCCAGTATCTTGATTTGCCCCGCTGTCTAACTTATCCCGCTGTCCTATTTTATCTCGCTGCACAAGTCACTCGCAATTCTTCCTATTTTACCCCACTGCCTAATCTATCCACTGTCTGTTCAGTCCTCTATTATTCAGTCTGTTTCACACCATTGCCCATTTCATTCTCCTTTTCCCGATCCTCTCCCCTCCATTCTCGCAATCCCGTATTGCCCCATTGTTCGCCTCTCATTAATTGCCCACATAAACTCGACAAAAAAATCATCTTAACACGAGCAGCTGCACAGCTCAGAAGATACCGGGACATTTTGCGATCACTGCGAGTATGCAGCAGCGAGTCAAGTTAGTAAAAGGATGGGTGAGCGATTTGGAACATGGACGAGAAAGCATCTTGAGAACCAATGAACTGATCCGTTTTTTTCCCATTTTCGTCTCATAGAAATGATAATATTAGTACTTTTTTAATCTTTCAATGGCTGATTTATACAAGGTGAATTCAATTAATCAATATTTAATTTTAATTGGGACAGATCACGACACGATAATAACATGAAATCTTGTCGATATCCGACACTTTTCGACCCTGTATCGACTAGTTTGGCAAATGGCAAATGGTATGGAGTGGTAATTCTCTATAATTTGCCATCAAAATAAGAAAAACGAAAAATTGGTCAAATACAAGGTTTCCATTCGGAAGCAAAAGATTAATAATAATAGGCTCGAAATCCTACTTGTTTTGCGACGATTTATAAGAAAATTTTCCGAATTATGCACGCACATACGGATGTACACAGAGACTTTTACTAAAACCATTGTATCTCAACGTTTCATAACATTCAAAAAAACAAAAAATTCCCTGAGGTAGGTAATTTTTTTTTAATTGCATAATATTCATACTTACAAGGTTGAGCAGGATAAGGGGTAGCTTGAGTACTTCTCTTTGCGAAAACTGGCGGATGTTCGCCAAATGTAACAATCATTACTTGGATTAAACCAAGCAAGTCTGAAGAATGCTGAAAAGTTTGAAAAACTGAGATTCACAAAAATTTATTTGTTGATATTGATCATGACGAGTAAGTTGAAAAATTCTTACAGGCACCCAATCGTGTAAATAAGGAAGATAAATTTTCCCATTGTGATCCACATACATACTGACTTTGATTGTCATATCTGCTGTTGGTCTTACATAGCACATCGGTGCATTGTTTGGGTGTGTATCCATCAGCCAAATACAGATAGGAATGTTGTACACGGAACCTAAGATATTAAGACAACAGGATGGACGAAAAAAAAAAGAATAATTAAATGGACGAAATTAATGTTGAACTGATTCTGTACCTTTAAACATAACTGGTATTGTTCCCTGAAGATTGAACAGCTCTTGACACGATCCATCATTAAAAACAAAGCTCTCACTGTTACCATGCAAACTCTTATACTCCTTCATCACATTTAGAATCTCCCTTCTTGTGACTTCAGGATTCTGATACTTCAAGAGACATTGTTTCAGCTTCGCCTCATCCATATGATTCATTTTTACCATTTAACCTTACAGACGTTACAAATGAAGTTTCGAAGATTGATGAAATTTTATTGGTTGCTCACTGAATTTTCAACTTTTTGAGTTATCAGTTTTAATAAGTTTGGATCGCTCGCAATCGAAGAAGTGTAAGAATAGAACCACAGTTGAGTGAAATTTTAAAAATTAAACAATTCACTACAAATCATTTATGTGCAAGTGGTTTTCCTTGGGGACAATCGATACTGGCATTGAGCAATCAGAATTAGAATTAAAAATGACAAAATTGTTGTGATGGTTTATCAGAGATTATAGGGAAGATCAGCAGGGCCAATGTAAAGTGTTCAACAGCAAAATTCGTAGCGGTGGCGCATGGACTACGATGGAGCGTACGGAACTGTTGGTATGGTAGGGCCCGAGTATAAATTTATCGATAACGGGAAGTGGGTTCTCAATACAGTTGCTCCTCGCATTTTGTAATAATTGTCAGGAATGTAAAATCGAACATATTATAATCAATTGTATAATGAATGAAGAATCTAATGATCTAAAAGTCTTTTCCTTCTTCGTGTATTCACCTGAAACCCGGCTTGAATTTTTTTTTCTACGGAATTGTTGCTACTGCGAAATAACTATCTATTTTAAAGAAATCCTCCGATTCTACTCTCAGCGTTAGATCTTAATCCTTCAAATATTATTTCATCGCGTCTAATGTCTTAGTAAAAGAATAAAGTATTTCAAATTCTGTAGAAAAAGGTTTTTTTTTTAGTGACAATGCAACTCGAACTGCTATTGGAGAATTGAATAACTACACACACGAAAAAAAATTAATAATAGAAAAACCTAGTGCTTTCTCTGAAAAGTTCTATTGCACTTCTTCTGGAACTTTATCAGAATTCTATTGGAATTTTATTAAAATTCTATTAAAAAAGGGTTTTTCTTTTTCCCGCAATATTCAATCAAATATCATTCAACTTCCCCATGCGTTTTTAATAGATATTTGTTTACCGAAAAATAGCTATAGATGTTGATTTCTGTACATAATTTATTCTGATAGAATCTTCTCTATGAAAATTTTTGGGTATGGACTTTCTAAGTTTTTTTTCTCAGAAGTGATATCAGAAACTGATAAAGAATGAAAACAGCGGAAAATACATAAAAAATTTAGGCACAAGGACTTCTATCAACTATCTGTTAACAAAATGACATGATAAAGTTGCAGAAACTTCTATAGAAATGGCGCAATAAACAAATAGAATTTTCCAATAGAATTTCTTAGAGAAAACGGGGTTTTTCCATGAAATTATTTCATGCATGCATGCACTTTATCAGTCGATATATGAACTATCATGCGATAGAAAAAGACACTATCGGAAAAATAGAAGCTGGGATATTTTACAGAAAATTGTGGGTCTTACGCATGAATCAATTCAATATAAAAACACTAGGCCATTCCATTGAAATACTCTCTATATAATTTATTTGGCTTAAATTTTCTACGTTTTTTTTTTGTTTGTTTTGCTTGAAGGGAAAAAAGACAAATTGAATGAAGAAAAACTTTGAAAATTCGAGCCGAGAAAATTCTATAGAAAATTTTCTATTGAACATTTCGAACACCAACAACTTGTAGAAAGTTCTATAGAAATCCATTAGAGTTGTCTAGCGACATCGCTAGGTTNTTCTATTGAATTTTTTCATACATGCTAGTTGACCTACATGCGCAACTAATGGGGATCGAAGAATAAATGTGTAGTTTTAGGATTAAAAATGATAGCGCTATTAATTATGTACATATTACATATGTTTTACTACTGAGAGATTTTCGGAGTAAACATGAGAAAGACTCTCATGTTTCTGGGAGGATTTTCCATCGAAAAAGGGTTTTTGATGTATCCTCTCGGATGTCGGTGTTATTACTGAGACAATTACACTTAGAAAGAATCAAATTTACGAATTCCAAGTGGGATTACTGAGTTCCAGAAGCCGTGGCCTATGTAATTTTTGTTCTACATACTTCTTCAATTATTAACCCTAGACTGGTCACCATGCGAGGGAATTGCCGCAACACGCAAAATTGAATTTGTCAATTGAAGTATCTGGAAAATTCTAGTATTTTTTTTCAAAATTGTACCCTTAATTCTGGGAGAAAAAAAATTTTTTCCAACAGGTGAACAATTTTTTCCCGTGTTAAATGAAATTGCCTGTTGCGCGACGTTGCTG
This sequence comes from Diachasma alloeum, assembly GCF_001412515.2. Classification (NCBI taxonomy): domain Eukaryota; kingdom Metazoa; phylum Arthropoda; class Insecta; order Hymenoptera; family Braconidae; genus Diachasma; species Diachasma alloeum. The sequence goes on along the minus strand of NW_021680888.1, from coordinate 47,083 downwards.
GGAACTCGCTAAATGCGCCCGGGAAGTGTAGAGTGGATTCGGCAACGCTGGAGCCTAAATAACACAGCGGCACTTTCCAGCGAAGGTGACTAAAGTCGCATTTTCCCGTCAGGTGACCAGACTAGAGTTAAAGAAAAAACCTCCGTAGATAAGAATTGAAGAACACTGGATTATTCCCAACATCTGAAAAGTTTCTCTCCACCAATAATTGCATTTTGGAAGATTTCGATTTATCTCAATAACGGGGGCTTTGGGAGAAAAAGAAGGGTTTTTTCCCCGAGTCCTTAAAATTTTTCGCGGAAAAAAATTCTTTCGTGATTTTTTTCTAGACATATTTATTATTTGACACGTACGTCAAAAAATTCATAGAAAATCCCGGCGCTGTCGCTGGAAAACTCTATAGTTTTTCAGTGATTCTATTGAATAATTGTGCAGATTTTCTTTTTTTTTCACTATAGTAATGTTCGATTATATATATTTATTCCCCCCCTGAGTGAGAAAGGAATATATATCGCGCTCGCTCCCATTCATTGTCGTCTCCGTCGCGTTGGCACGTGCCCGTCCTCCGCCAAACTTAACGAGTGCGAGTGAGAAAGAAAATGGAGAAGAAGGAGAGAGAAAACATTCCAACTCGTTTGAACGGTTGGAACGTTTTCGTTGTTCTCCAGCGATCTATACATAATGGGATTAATTCAATAATAATAGATTAATGAATAAAATTTTTCGCAGATTATTGCGAGATTTAGATGAATGGTTTGCCTTCTTCAGTGACCATAAAAAATTGTCTCCAATCGACAATATCTCCCGATGGAATGGATCAAGTATCAATTTGAATCTTTAAAAAATTAATTGAGAGTGAAAAAAAATCAGGGAATTCCACTCTGCCATTATGGAGTTATTGACGAGTGAAGTTTATTCACTGCACTCTGACATTTCTCTATTGTCTGTATTTACCGAGAAAAAAAGAACGTTGTTCCTAGGAATCGATCTGTCTTTTTTAGGCAGCTGCATTTCTGAAATGCAATGAGCAAGCAATGTTAAAATTAAGTCATTTTGTAAAAAATTTCCAGTGACATGATCCTGAAAATCAAAGGAAAGTCTTGAATTCAGGAATGATGTCTGTAGGTTTCAGTAATATTTTCGCGGAAATTCCGGGAACACTTATTGGGAATTTTTATCGCGTTGCCGTAATACGGAAATTTCAAGGAATTTCGTCATTGCAAATTAAAAATTTCTATAAATTTCAGTCCAATTATATGTGTACGTCCACGTGAAAAGGGCCCATTTTGTCGCATCTAATTTCCGAGATATTCATATTTTTCTCTCCACTCCATTTATCCCAATGTTAAATTGATTTTTTGATCTTCTATACAGACGTCACACGGAGAAAAATAAATCGGTAAAAGTCTTGCGATCGCAAGGAGTTTCCCGAAGATCTCCATTTTTCATGCACGAAGAACGATGAAGCTTTTTAGAATCTTCGGGAAATTCTATCCTATCCTACTCAAGTAGGAGCGGAGGAATGAATTTTGTACAGCGCGGAGTAACCCCGAACGGCTCTCCGGAGGGACTCCTCCGATTGGAAAATTCAGTTCTCCCCCCCTAATTACGATGAAAGAATGAAAGCAATATCTATCGATGGAGAATTATATTCTGAATAAATTACAGCGGTTTCATTGCTTAATCTCTATTAGGAGAGGAGGAATGAATTTTCAAAGCGTGCAGTAACTCCGGACAAGTTCTTATTCAAAAATGAATTTCTCCCCTCCATAATTGAGATGAAGGAATGAAACTAAAACCTACCGATCGAGAATTTTATTGTTAATGAATGACATCGGTTTCATTTCTTAATCTCAGGAGCGGAGAAATGAATTTTCAAAAGCGCGGCGTAACCCCGAACGGTTCTCCGGCGTCGAGTGAGCGTGGAGGGGCTCCCCGATTGGAAAATTCATTTCTCCCCCCCTAATTGAGAGAAAGGAATGAAACCAATGCCGATCGATCGAGAATTAAATTGAATTGAATTGAATCTCAAGTAGGAGCGGAGGAATGAATTTTCGAACGCGCGGAGTAACTCCCGAACGGCTCTCCGGCGAGTGGCGAGGGCTCCTCCGATTGGAAGATTCAGTTCCTCCCCCCTCCCTAATTAGTGAAAGGGAATGAAAGCAAATCTATCGATGAGAATTAATATTCTAATAAATACAGCGGTTTCATTGCTTAATCTCTATTAGAGAGAGGAGGAATGAATTTTCAACAGCGCAGTAACTCTGGACAAGTTCTTTCATTCGAAAAATTAATTTCTCCCCTCCTAATTGAGATGAAGGAATGAAACTAAAACCTACCGATCGAGAATTTATTTTAATAAATGCACATCGGTTTCATTTCTTAATCTCAGTGGAGCGAGAGGAATGAATTTTCAAAAGCGCGGCGTAACCCCGAACGGATTCTCTGGCGTCGAGTGAGCTCGGAGGGGCTCCCCGATTGGAAAATTCATTTCTCCCCCCCCCCCTAATTGTGATGAAGGAATGAAACTAAAGCTTACCGATCGAGAATTGTATTTTTAATAAATGACATCGGTTTCATTTCTTAATCTCTGTTAGAAGCGGAGGAATGAATTTTCAAAAGCGCGGAGAAACTCCGAACGGCTTTCCGACGTCGAGTGAGCTCGGAGGGACTCCTCCAATTGGAAAATTCATTTCTCCCACCCTAATTGAGATGAAGGATTGAAGCTGATGCCGATCGATGGAGAATTAAATTCTCAATAAATGACAACGGTTTCATCTCTTAATTTCAAGTAGGAGCGGAGGAATGAATTTTCATACAGCGCAGTAACTCTGGACAAGTTCTTCTCATTCAAAAATTAATTTCTCCCCTCCCTAATTGAGATGAAGTACTGAAACCAAAGCCTACCGATCGAGAATTGTATTGTTAATAAATAACATCGGTTTCATTTCTTACTCTCAGTTAGGAGCGGAGAAATGAATTTTTAAAAGCGCGGCGTAACCCCGAAAGTTTCTCCAGCGTCGAGTGAGCCTGGAGGGGCTTCCCTGAATGGAAGATTCATTTCTCCCCTTCTCCCCCTAATTGTGAAGAAGGAATGAAAGCAACAGCTGTAGTAGAGTAGCAGGGGGGTTCTGGACCAGTTTGACCCTTGTGACCCTTATGACCCTTGAGACCCTAACGTCGCGGATGGTTCTAGAAGGATGACATCATCGATGAGTCATAGGGGTGAGTCATTGGTGAGTCATTGGGGATGACCTATCGATGAGTCATGGGGGATGACGTAATCGATGAGTCATCATTTTCCATGAGGGAAAAGATGAGTCATCAATGATATCACTATTTCTAGAACGTTCTAGATCGTTCTAGAGTGCTCTAGAAACTTTTGAATACGACATCATCATCATCATCATGATAGGTTATGTTATAGGTGACGTTGTTACTCTATAAAGCGAATCGCTCGCTCACGATTCATCACTTGAACTTTTCAGAGGGTACTGTGTTGAGCACTTTCCAATCTTATTTGGCAACATTTGCCAACATTTGACAACATTTGCAAATATTCTGTAAACATTTGCAAACATTTGACAACATTTGCAAACATTTTGCAAATATTTGACAATATTTGCAAACATTTGGCAACATTTGCAAACATTCTGCAAATATTTGACGATATTTGCAAACATTCTGCAAACATTTGCAAACATTTGACAATGTTTACAAACATTTTGCAAACATTTGACAACATTTGTAAACATTTGACAACATTTGACAACGTTTGCAAACATTTGTCAACATTCTGCAAACATTTGCAAATATTGGACAACATTTACAAACATATGCAAACACGTGCAAATATGTGAAAGCAATGGTCGAATATTTTCAAGATGAATGATATGGGTGAGTCACCCAGACTGATAACTCATCGATGTGCGAAGTGGGGGTTTCCCGTAAGTCCTGCTGAGACTTGTACATTCGAGTAGGATGACGTTATCGCAGTGGGGTAACGTATAAATTATACATGATAGAAGGAAATAATTTGTAAAATAACTTTTTTGAAATAATCACAATATAGTTTTCGTCTTCTTCGCATATTCGATGGATATTATCATAAGGAATATTTTGATACCAAAAAACCTCTATACGTCTTACAATCAATGTTTTTAAAAAGTTTTTGAAATGTTTTTTCATGTTTTCAAATGTTTGTCAATGTTCAAAAATGTTTTTCAAATGTTTTCAAATGTTTAGAAATATTTTGAAAATGTTTTTCAGCTGCATGCAAATGGTTTTTAATGTTCTTAAATATTGGTTCCGAATGGAAACATTGTAATCATTTAAATTCAAGTTGTCGATTTTTCTTGATATATTGAACCATTATGATTCAAAAAGTCCAAAAGTGCTATTTTTAAACCATATCCGTACGTATGTATGTATGTGTATACGTATGTAAACAAATTTTGCTTCGATTCTTCGCTAATGAATCGATTGCATTGAATCTTTTTTTCTTTCCAATGTAGGTATTCTTGAGCCCTAATCACCATCAATTAAAATTCAATTCATTCATTACTTTTTAAAATTTTTGAATTTTTTCAAATATTTTTTTTCACGATAACTAAAAAAAAAAATTTTCAATTAATTGAATGATCGCTTAAAAAATTCGTTTGGATACGCTTTTGACCGAATTCGAAGATGAAGGCGATATCAATAATCGTTATATATTTGCAAGTTTGCAAATATTCTGTAATTTCTGAAAATCAGGATTCTGAGGATACCTTTGGACATCATGCTTCATTTTAATTCAATTATAGCTTAAAATACTTGTTTTAATGCAATCAATTCGACGTTAAAAGATGATTATAATAGCTTTATTAGTTTATTTGATAGTTTGTGATGATTGTTGAACATTTCCAATTTTCCATGTTTTCTATTATTATTTCCCATGAATTTGTCTGAAAGTTAGCTTCCTGATGGTTTCTTTAAATGTAATGTTTCAAATTCATTCAAATATGTATAAACATTAAATCAAACAATCAAACATTCCCATTCCCATTCATTGTTGAATTAGAATGTTTGATTTGATTAAATGTTTCTATTAACATTTTATCAAAGAGCTGAGGTAGGGAGGGAGAGAGAACCCTAAAAAAGTCAACTTTCAGAAAAATTAATGGAAAATAATAATTAAAAACATGGAAAATTGGAAATGTTCAACAATCATCACAAACTATCAAATAAACTAATAAAGCTATTATAATCATCTTTTAACGTCGAATTGATTGCATTAAAACAAGTATTTTAAGCTATAATTGAATTAAAATGAAGCATGATGGCCAAAGGTATCCCCAGATTCCTGATTTTCAGAAATTACAAAACATTTGCAAACTTGCAAATATATAACGATTATTGATATCGCCTTCATCTTTGAACTCGGTCAAAAGCGTATCCAAACAAATTTTTTAAAGCGATCATTCAATTAATTGAAAATATTTTTTTTTAGTTATCGTGAAAAAAAATATTTGAAAAAATTCAAAATTTTTTAAAAGTAATGAATGATTTGAATTTTAATTGATGGCGATTAATAGGGCTCAAGAATACCTACATTGGAGGGAAAAAAAGATTCAATGCAATCGATTCATTAGCGAAGAATCGAAGAAAAATTTGTTTACATACGTATACACATATATACATACGTACGGATATGGTTTAAAAATTGCACTTTTGGACTTTCTGAATCATAATGGTTCAATATATCGAGAAAAATCGACAACTTGAATTTAAATGATTACAATGTTTCCATTCGGAACCAATATTTAAGAACATTAAAAACCATTTACATGCAGCTGAAAAACATTTTCAAAATATTTCTAAACATTTGAAAACATTTGAAAAACATTTTTGAACATTGGCAAACATTTTAAAACATGAAAAAACATTTCAAAAACTTTTTAAAAACATCGATTGTAAGACGTATAGAGGTTTTTTGGTGTCAAAATATTCCTTATGATAATATCCGTCGAATATGCGAAGAAGACGAAAACAATATTGTGATTATTTCGAAAAAGTTATTTTGCAAATTATTTCCTTCTATCATGTATAATTTATTGTTTATCATTCTATTAAATTGAATAAGATTCATTTTCAACTCATTTTGTCAGATTTTCAACTTCCCTGGCGATCCAGCTAAGGAGCGACGGTGTATAGCGTCGTTGTTCCGTCGTTGATTTTAATTGTCGATTTTGGGGCTAGAAAAGAGGGAATAACCCCTAAAAACATTATAAAAGTTGATATATGAGGTATTTATTCATATTGGTACCGTTAATTGCATTGTTATTTATCAATTGTATGAAATAATTTTTAGTGTTAAGAATGATGATACCCAAGTAGCAAACATTGCGAAAAATATCTGAAAGTATACCAAAAGGACTGACTAATGTCCGTCCAAAAAGTATCTTGCAGTCATACGATAACTTTTAGTTAACTTCTAGGTAACTTCTAGACACAAGTTACCTTTTTGGACAGACATTAGACAGCCTTTTTGGTATACTTGCAGATACCCTCCAGAACTGTGTTGCTTGGGGAGAAGCTTGTAGGAGGAATGCCGCGAGATGGCGGTAGCGTCAATTTCCCGCTCGGATCGGTAAAGTCGACAGTACCCAAGCAACACAGTTCTGGCAGAGATTATAAAGGAGATTGCTAGCGCCGCTAGCGCCTATGGAAACGCTTCAACCGCAAAATTTCGTAGCGGTGGCGCAGAACTAATTTTGAGTACGTACCTGTAAGTAAAACAGGGAGCGTGTGAGAGCGTCGATAACGGCGCAGAGGGGGGGGGGGGAACGCGTATGAGGGAATCGGAGGGCTCCGAGCGGTGATGTTCGCTGTCGAGTAGGTGAGGGAAACCTACCGCAGTTCGAAACGCCGACGGGCGGCGGAATCCTGCCCTTAATATAACAATCAATTTCTCCTTCCCTAATGAGGACGAAGGGATGAAACGGTTGCCAATCGATTGAAAATTGAATCCTCAACTGATTGCGATCTGTTTTATCCCTTCATCTGAATTAGAGGGGCAGAAACGAATATTTATGGATCCAGTGAGTCCCCAAACGGCTCTCACCATTGAAAAATCCATTTCTCCTCCCCCAGCAGAGATTAAGGGATGAAACTGGTGACAATCGATTGAGAATTGGATCCTCAACCGATTGCAGTCGTTTCATGCCTTCATCTCAATTAGGGGAGGAGTGATGAATATTTGAAGTATGGAGTGAGTCCCTAAACGGCTGCTCCCATTGAAAAATCCATTTCTCCTCCCCCAGCAGAGATTAAGGGATGAAACTGGTGACAATCGATTGAGAATTGGATCCT
>NW_021680888.1:23714-37903 GCF_001412515.2 Diachasma alloeum | reverse complement strand
CATGTGTTGATTGAATAAAAAAAATTGTTAAATAAAAAATGAAACTCGAAAATTGTGACTTTGCGAGGGGGGAGGGAAAGGGGAGGTTCAGCGGCGGAGGGGTGCAAATTTTAGCCAACTAGGGGAGGGGGTTCCTGAAAGTGACTGAGCCACTACCATCCCCACTACAAAAAGTCGTGTCTGAATTTCAGATACATTTGTCCCATTTTTTAAGTAGGGAATGTCCCAGTTTTTAATTAGTCAAATGTGACTGAATTTCAGACAACTCATGTATCTTATGTGGAAGATACTTTACGAGTCTTAATTTTTGCAAATTATTATCTTTTTCTTTCGTCATTATTAATACTGCTTNAAATAAAAAATGAAACTCGAAAATTGTGACTTTGCGAGGGGGGAGGGAAAGGGGAGGTTCAGCGGCGGAGGGGTGCAAATTTTAGCCAACTAGGGGAGGGGGTTCCTGAAAGTGACTGAGCCACTACCATCCCCACTACAAAAAGTCGTGTCTGAATTTCAGATACATTTGTCCCATTTTTTAAGTAGGGAATGTCCCAGTTTTTAAGTAGTCAAATGTGACTGAATTTCAGACAACTCATGTATGTTTTGTGGAAAATACTTTACGAGTCTTAATTTTTGCAAATTATCATCTTTTTCTTTCATCATCATTAATACTGCTGGGGGGGGGATGGGCCGTAAGGGGTGGGGTGGATGGGCCGTAAAGGTGGGGCGGGTTTTCCAGGGAGGTTTTTTAGGGTAGCTGAAGAGGAGGGATGGGGGGAGGGGCTTGAACCCTGATGTAAACATAAGTAATACTAATAATAGAANATGTAAATATAAGTAATACTAATAATAAAAATAATAATAATAATAATAATAATGTTTTTTTTCTTTGTTTTTTTAGTACATCCGGTGGGTTTATTCAGGGGGGGTGGGGACTTTTACAATGGGGGGGTCAACCCTAATGCAAATCCAAGTTACGGGAGTAATAATAATAATAATAGTAATAATAATAATAATAGTAATGCCATCGCCCGGCATGTCCGCAAAAGCCATGGTGGTGTCGGGCTAACCATCCGGCGGCACCTCTACCCGGTTCCGTCATCGAGCCGCGGCAGAGCCCCCCACAATGAGTCCCTCTCGGATGGGGACCGTGGATCAGTTGGGAGGGGTGAACGATCTGGATTCAATGGTAACAACCCGGCTGTCTAAAGAATTAGGTGGACGGAGGAACTCAAGGAGGACCTCATGCAATGGTGGCAGGACAGTGTGCCGGCGCAAGTGGGCTACATGGCAAGAATGCGAAGCTTGTGGTGCGCAATGCACCCTGAGTTGTCGCACTTCACAATTCAGCATCTGAGAGATCAAGCCAGTCGCTTGCGCCGACAGAGATATGATTTGCTTGTCGTTCCACGGGGGCTGATGGATCCTCCTCTTCGTGTAGTATCTCAGAGGAGTGAGGATATACAGTCAGAGCAGCCGACCCAACAGAGCCATGAGGAGCTTCAAGGGTCCTCGCGTGATATAGGGGCAACACGAGAGAGAGTCAGGGAAGTTCCGTCTCCGGCCTGAAGATCTGGCCATTGAGAATTCGGGTCTGGCCGCAGTCCTTCCTCCGGATATCAACTTGCTTGATCTGAACTGGGCTGTGTATGATGCGGCTCTTCGTTTGAAGCCTCAAAACCCAAGTAAAGGGTCATCTGAGGTGAAAACGCGAAGGCGCATTGCACAACTCCAAGGGAAAGTCGATGAGGCTAGGAAGCAGGCGTCGCTCATTCAGTGTGTGATTGACTTCATCATCGGTGGTAAGCCTTTTACGGCGCGCATTCGTAAAATATCCTCGAATTTGCGCTACCACCATCACACACTGAATAAAGCAGTTCTCTTCTTGATTAAGAAGAGGTTTGTTGAGAGAGTGCGCATTCTGGGGACCATGAAACGGTCTCTGGAACAGCGGTTGCGTCGGGCAGTAGACAATTCTGTCTTCCATTCTGATCCCAGTCTCTGGTTCGAGCCGCCTACGCCTGCGCGGGCTAAGATGCCTTCAGTTGAGCGAGTTGAAGAGTTCTGGGGAGATCTGTATGGTCACGTCCCTAATCTCATGGTGGAGACTCCAGCCCTTCGGGAATTTCGCGTATTTTGTCAAAAATATCGTCGGCAGCGCGTGGAATTTTTACGAGTCTCTCAGGACGAGGTTCGATCTACTTTGCGAGGTATGAAGAACCCCGCCGCTCCGGGTCCTGATGGTATTAACGCCTTTTGGTGGGAGATGTTTACCTCTGTGCATGTCCATCTGGCTCGGATATTCACGGCGTTCCTCGACGGCGGTGAGTCTGTTCCTGAGTGGTTGGTGGAGGGAAAGACTGTGCTGATCCCGAAGAAGGGAGACTTGACTGACCCGGCGAATTATCGACCGATCACGTGTCTGAATACACTATATAAGCTCTTCACCGGTATCTTGAATGTGCATATCCTCCATGATATACGGCCAGTGTGGCAGTAGATTCACGAACAACGAGGAGCGAGAGGGGACTGTCAGGTTGCAAAGAAGGTTTACTGGTCGATCGCTGCCTATTGCGCGATTCGTTGCAGTACCATTGCAATCTGACCTGGGTCGACTATCGCAAGGCATTTCATAGCACGAGCCATGAGCTCATTTTCATGCTTCTCGAATGCCTTGCGGTAGAAGACAACATAGTGAGATGCATTAAAGATCTTGCGCCTCTCTAGAGGATGCGCTTCACTATAACATCTGGTGAGGGGAAGCTGACTTCAGGGTTGGTGCAATTCAGGAGAGGAATTTTCCAGGGTGACACCCTGAGTCCTCTTCTGTTCTGCATCTCACTGCTGCCGCTCTGTTGCGCTGCGTCGTGTTGGGGGATATCAAGCTGGAAGACCTGGTGATAGGAAGCACCAGGTTAGCCATGTATTTTACATGGATAACCTGAAGTTATTCGCCTCAGGAGAACGACAGCTCAAGCTTCTGCTTGACGTTGTCGCAGTGTATTCGCGTGCGGTTGGCATGAGATTTGGGTTGGACAAGTGCGCCATTCTCTATCTAAAGAGGGGCAAATTCAGTGACGAGATGGGTGATCTTCAGCTTGTGGATGGAAGCGTCTTACATCATCTTGGCTTCAATCAGCGTTCCGTAGTGGACGCTGAGGCAGTCAAGGAGACTCTTTGAGGGCTCTACATGATCGTCTAGTCCTCGGTTTAGCTTGTGATATTATGAATGGTTTGGATCCGCACTTGGAGTTCGTGCATGATCATGAGATGCTTGGGGTTCAAGCCTTCCTATATAAGGCAGCAGATACCGCAGCGGCGTCCCTCGGTTTGGAATTTCGTCGTGGCCGAGATGGTCAGTTGGCGGTAGAAGAAAACATAGTGAGATGCATTAAAGATCTTGCGCCTCTCTGGAGGACGCGCTTCACTGTAACATCTGGTGAGGGGAAGCTGACGTCAGGGTTGGTGATTCATTAGCCTTCATGGCCAAATCTCGGCGTAGAGCGACCATCANGGTAGAAGAAAACATAGTGAGATGCATTAAAGATCTTGCGCCTCTCTGGAGGACGCGCTTCACTGTAACATCTGGTGAGGGGAAGCTGACGTCAGGGTTGGTGATTCATTAGCCTTCATGGCCAAATCTCGGCGTAGAGCGACCATCAAGGCGGCGGAGCAGTCCACCTTGTTTCGCCAGCACGTTGATAGGCCCATGTATGGCGTATTCTTCCGCCATGTGGAAGAGCAGGGTCTCTCCGTCCAGCTGATATTCTCTTTCTTGAAGTCAGCTGGCTTGATGTCCGAAACTGAGGGTTTCATTTGCGCCTGCCAGGATGGTATGGTAAACACCCTAGTCTATCGAAGTCGTGTTATGGGGTTGCAAGTTCCAAACATTCGATGTCGGGCTGGCAAGCAGTCCCCGGAAACTCTGATGCATCTTTTATCGGCTTGCCCGACATATGCCATCACGAATTATATCCATCGACATAATGCGGCTTTGAGAGTTCTGTATTTCCATCTGCGGCACTCTTATGGGATAGACAGAACCCCACTGCTGCCGTATGCTCCAGGAGATATTGAGTCCGTTGTTGTGAACGACAGGTGTAAGATTTACTGGAGCTTCTCGTTCAAGACTGTCAGGCCAATCGTTGCGACGAAACCTGACATCGTCCTCTTCGATTTTGATGACAAAATCATCTGTCATTGAGTTCTCAGCTCCAGCTGAGAGCAACATCACAGTGAAAGAAGAGGAGAAACGGCTCAAATACCAATCACTCCTGTTTGAGCTACGTTAAATAAACAGAGGATTTAAAGTGAAGTTGGTTGTCCTCATCATTGGCTTTCTTGGGGGAATGAAAGAGTCATTCATAACTGCGCTCAAAACCATCCCGGCCTGTAGGCGTCAAGCCTTCAGTTTGGCTGGCCAGATGCAGAAGGCAGTCATCCTCGGGTCCCTCTGTCTACTTAAGCAGCATGATTCTGGATTGGAATAGAGCTCACCCTCTGGTTAGAGGGAGCGCTATTGCAGAGCGATGAGGAAGTATTTGCATCGCTTAGCTTGCTGGGCGGTCTTCGAGGTGAAGTCGGAACCCTCGAGGATCGTTCAGCGATCTCATTTACGAGTATAAAAAAAAAATAATAATAATAATAATAATAATGTATTTTTTTTAAGTACATCCGGTGGGCTTATTCAGGGCGGGTGGTGACTTTTACGGCGGAGGTGGGGAGGGGGGGGGGTCAACCGTAATGCAAATCCAAGTTATGGGAATAATAATAATAATAATAATAATAATGTATTTTTTTTAAGTACATCCGGTGGGCTTATTCAGGGCGGGTGGTGACTTTTACGGCGGAGGTGGGGAGGGGGGGGGGTCAACCGTAATGCAAATCCAAGTTATGGGAATAATAATAATAATAATAATGATTTTTTTTTCTTTTTTTTTAGTATATCCGGTGGGGTTTTCTAGAGTGGATGACGATGAGGGGGGACGTTCTGCCCTAATAGAAATTAAAGTTCTTGATTTTTTTTCCCAATCGAGGGATGATTTTTACGGTGGGGTGAAGAGGTTTAAGCCCTAATATAAACATAAATTATTGGAATCAATGTTTTTGTACCGAAAAATTAGTTGGAGTTTTTCAGAATGGATAACGATTGAAGAGAGGAGGTTCAACACTATAATATAAATAATATAAATATGAGTTATTCGCCTTTTTTTTTCAAGAAATTTCATGCGAGTTATTCAGGATGGGTAAAGGTGAGAAGAGAGGTTAAATACTAATATAAATATCAGTTCTTGGAATTTACCTTTCGGAATTTACCTTACAGTAATTTGGTGCCGATTTTCAGAGGTGAAGGGGTGAAACTCATCCTCATGAGGGAGTGGGGTGACCTAGAACGCGGGGCAAAATAGGACGATAGTGAATGTCATTTTTCAAATACTGCTGGACCATTTTTACGACCTTAAGAGTTAAACGATCCTTAAGAATGTTTGGAATTGAGGGTCAAACGACGCTCACTGACGATCACGGTGAAGGGTCAAATGGTCTTGTGGGTTGGATGATCTCCAAGGATATTTGCAATTGAGGGTCAAATGGTCTACAGGGTCAATCGACCCACAAGGACTTGTAGGGTTAATGGTCAAATAGGGTTCATGTTTCAAAACCTCCGTTAAAAAAACTTCATCAAAAAACTCGAAAATAAAAAACCTGGATCAATTGAACCTCAAAAAACTTGAAACATTTCGCAAAACTTCAGGGAAAACATGCAAAAAAACGCAAAAATAGAGCATTAATGAAAAATAGAGCATTAATGGCACAAAAATAAAGCACTCATGAACATTAATGACACAAAAACACAGCATTAATTACCATTAATGACAGAAAATAGACATTAATGACACAAAATAGAGCATTAATGAGTATTAATGACACAAAAATAGAACTTCAATGACGCAAACTTCTCAAAACTTCAGGGAAAAAATGCGAAAAAACACAAAAATAGGACATTAATGACACTGTAGAATCCAAAACACAAACTTGACCCATATTTTTACAACAGACAAGATAAACGGAAGGTTTTATTGACAAAAGTTCAATTTGACAAGAGTTCAATTCACCAAAAGTTCACTTTCCCAAAGTTTTTTTAACCAAGTTTTTTTAACGAAGTTTTTTTAACGAAGTTTTTCAGACGTGCTCCGGTCAAATGGGATTAAGAGTTTAACTGGTTAGAATGGATAAATAATAATAATGGATAAATAAATAATTGTTGTTCCTGGTGTTCCATTCTACTCCCGTCCTCCCTAACAAAAAGAAAATGTAGTCATGTAATAGGAAAATCTGTCGAAAAATCACTCAATCAGTTTCGGATAACTATCGTTGAATCTAATGGAGATGGCAAAATTTTCATAGGAACTTTTTTGTAGTCCTCAAAATTCGCAATGAAACAGATCTTCAACAAAATTTCCCTATCGCTGTTAGCCTCCAAGATATTCATAAAAGAGTAAATCGAAGAGTGATCCGTCGATGAGTTTCTACTGAACATCTCGTAATCAATGAAGATAGCGAAATTCACACGACAACCTTTTTTTTAGCTCTGGAAATTCTCTACAAAAAAACTCTTAGACGAAACTCCCCTATCTCGCTTAGATTTGAAGATATTCACCAAGAACCAAATAGTAGAGGGTTGCTCCAAAAAAATTTTTTTTACGTCATTTTTGGGGTCGTATTATGGATGGAAAAAAAGTCATGTCAATTTGGCTCTTGATTCCTTTTCTGCTACCCTCTTTGCCCCACTCGCGCCTATTATGAAGAATTCATTCTTTCCAATTTCGAAGTTCGCTCCCGATTTAGAGTCGGTCGACAGAAGGGGGGGGGGATTTAGCATCAAATAATCAAATTCATCTTTATCAATAATTATGTATTTTCGTATTCTGTTCAGTTGCCCGCTGTCATCCTCCATAACTGGGAATCGCGGAAGTTCTTGCGCATGTGTTACATGTAGTTCCATAACCTGCAAATGTGCTGTTATTACTGTCGATTTATCTAATGCATCAGATCTCTTACGCATTCAAAACGCAATAAAAGTGCGATTAAATAATAAATATTGAAACACATATCACATGTAGTTTCATAACCTGTGAATATATCACATGTAGTTTCATTATAAAGTAATCATTTTGCCCCATTGTTTTTTTCTTTTTTAATGAATAAAGGGGGGGGATTTTTAAAAATTGTAACAGGCCCATTTTGCCCCATTGTTTTTTCTTAATGAGCGGGAGGGGGGGATTTTGTAAATTTGTAACGTGCCCATTTTGACCCATTGTTTTTTTTTCTTAATGAATGAAGATGGGGGGGGGGATTCTGTAAATTAGTAACAAAATCATTTTGCCCCATCGTTTTTTGTTAATGAATAAAAGTGGCGGGAGGGGTGAAATTTGGAAACTTGGAACGTACCCCTTTTGTTCCATTGTTTTTTTTCTGACTTGTGAAGAGGGGAGGTGGATTTTGTAAATTTGTAACGCGCCCATTTTGCCCCGTTGTTTTTTTTCTTAATGAATGACGGTGAGGGGGAGGGGAAATCCCATAAATTAGTAACAAAACCATTTTATACTCAAATGACTCAGAATACACTAAAACGTCGAGATATACAATTCTCCAAAAAAGTGTTTTTCGAACTTTTTGGTTCAAATTTTGAATTTTCAAATTCTTTTCATAAAATGAAAAACAAGTCTCAAAAAGTTATATTGAAATGATTCAGAATCAACTGCAACGTCAAGATATGGTATTACCTGGGAAAGTGTTCTTCGAACTTTTTAGGTCAAATTTTAATTTTCGAATTCCTTTCGAATAATGAGAAAAAAAACGTCTCGGAAAGTTATACTAAAATGACTCAGAATTTACTGAAACGTCGAAATATAGTATTCCTTGAGAAAGCGTTTTTTGAACTTTTTGGGTCAAATTTTGAATTTTCAAATTCCCTTCAAAAAATGAAAAAAAAACGTCTCTGAAAGTTATACTCAAATGACTCAGAATCAAATGAAATGTGGAGATATACTATTCCCTGAGGTAGAATTTTTCGATCTTTTTGGGTCAAATTTTGAATTTTCAAATTCCTTTCAAAAAAGGAGAAAAAAAGTTTCGGAAAGTTATATACACAAATTACTCAGAATCAACTGAAACGTGGAGATATAGTATTCCCTGAGAAATTGTTTTTCGAACTTTTTGGATCAAATTTTGAATTTTCAAATTTCTTTCGACAAATGAAAAAAAAAACGTCTCGGAAGTTTATACTCGAATGACTCAGAATCAATTGAAATCTCGAGATATCGTCTTCCCTGAGAAAGTATTTTCGAACTTTTTGGGTCCAATTTTGGATTTTCAAATTCCTTTCAAAATATGAAAAAAAAAACGTTTTGGAAAGGTTTACTCAAATGACTCAGAATCAATTGAAATCTCGAGATATCGTATTCCCTGAGAAAATATTTTTCGAACTTTTTGGGTCCAATTTTGGATTTTCAAATTACTTTCAAAATATGAAAAAAAAAAAAAGTTTTGGAAAGGTTTACTCAAATGACTCAGAATTAACTGAAACGTCGAGATATACAATTTCCTGAGAAAGTGTTTTTCGAACTTTTTATGTCAAATTGTGAATTTTCAAATTCTTTTGAAAAAATGAAAAAAAAAACGTCTCGGACAGGTATACTCAAATGACTCAGAATGAATCGAAACGTTAAGATATAGTATTCCCTGTGAAAGTGTTTTTCGAACTTTTTGGGTCAAATTTTTGCATTTTCAAATTTCCTTTGCAACGTTAAAAATAAATGTCTCGTAAAGTTATACCCAGGTGACTCAGCGTTATCTGAAACGTGGAGATTCATAATTCCCTGAAAAAGTGTTTTTTCAAACTGGTCGTAATTTGGAATTTTGAAATTCCATTGAAAAATTAAAAAAAAAATAGTTTCGAAAAGTTACACTCAAATGACCCAACGTAATCTGAAAAGTCAAGATTTACTACCCCCTCAAAACCTTTAGAGGCCAAACTGAACGTCAATTCTGAATGGTCAAACTGAGGATCAAATCTTGTTCCTAGTCATCAAGAAAACTCTCTCCCCTCCCGGCCATACCCGGTGGGAAGGAAATATGGCCATGGACATTCGAGATCCTAATTGTTTGACGTGGCCATTCCATGATCGTTCGGACTATGGCTACAGACTTTATCATACACCCAAAATAGTCAGCCTGAATCAGACCGAAAATTCGGTCTGAATCAAGTCGAACTGAGTCATGCCGGGAATCGACTTGGTTAATGTCGAATTGACAGCATGAATCAAGTCGGACTCGGACAGATGCAATCCGGAATACCGGTCTGTTTCAAATCGATTTTCCGACTTGATTCAGACCGACTTCGGTTTGATTCAGGTCGATTTTTCGGTTTGATTCCGACCGATTTTTCGGTTTGATTCAAGCTCATTTTCGGTTTGATTCAGACCGATTTTTACATTTGATTCAATTCGATTCTTTAGCTTGATTGATGAAAGGTTTTCATCAATGCCGAGAAATTTTCATACGCGGGGCTGTAAAAGGGACATTATGTTAACGGGTGAGGATTCTAAATCGGGCCTTATGTAGATTGCATATAGGGGAAGTTGTCTTATATGTGTTGGGGAGGGGGTGAATTTTTCAAAAAAACTCGTAAACTAAGGAACAGCGCATTTTTAAGAAAATTTGCGGCGGGGGAGGAGTGCATAGAAAATTCACACCCCAAAAAATTGAGTCACTAAATTTTCGAAATATATCTCCGAAACTGAAAGGAGATAAAGAAGAGATTTTTTACAAAAAAAGGGGGGTTCTCAATTTCGTTTTTCAATTTGTCAAAATTAGAAATTTTCACAATTTTCAAAATTCATGGGAAATTGTGGAAATTTTTGACATGTTTGAAATTTTTGACAATTACGAAAATTTAGCAAATTTTTAAAATCGGGAAAATTCCTAATTTTGACAATTTGAAAAAACGATTGAGAACCCACTGTTTTTTGGTAAAAATTCGCTATTTCCCGCTGTTTTGGAAATATTTTTGAAAAACTCATCGACTCAATTTCGCGGGTTGTGAATTGTCAATGCACCCCCTCCTCCTCCTCCCATTTTTCGTAAAAATTCGCTATTTCCCTTAGTTTTGAAGATATTTTCTAAAAACTGACCTATTTTCAAAAACTCACCATTACTTACTATTTACTCCCCATTGTAAAAAAACAACCCCCCCTCCGCGTCTTTGAAAAATTCCCCCTCAAAAACTACAACAATTTTGTAGATTTTATTAGAAAATATTTTTTCCAAATTAAATTTTTTTCAAGTATATCGTTGTTTACAATTAATACTCCGTTTAATCATTTATTTGAAACGATTTTTTTTCTAATACTTAGAAACTTTTTTCTAAAGCTAACTCACTTTTTCTTTCTGCGTAAGGTATAAGTCGACTTATTTGGCTCGAAAATTTTTTTCATATCAGAATCAGGCCGTTGAACTCATAAGATAATCGTTGAGAATGAAGTACAGGATTTATTCCGTTTTTAACTTGAATAAAAATATAGTTAATTTTTTTTCTCAAATCGTTTATAAAGGATATGTAACGCATAGGTAGAATTGTTTTCCATCAAAAACTCATTTTCGGAAAAAAATCGACTTCTCACCCTTCACCGCTTCGTTACTGAGATAATTTGGATTCATTATTATCATTTTTTAGTTCCGTTTTGCAAAGGTACTAATATGAAGAATTTCATCCCCTAATTACAGAGATTTCAGAAAATTTTTGCCTTAAAACAATCCTTTTTCCATTGATCAATTTCATTGGTTTATTCTCTAAAATTAAACTTTTGTTTTCTACATTTAATCCGGATGCAAGTTATAAATTGCAGATACTAGAATCTAAAAAAAAAATTTTGAATTTGCATTTTTTTCCTCTGTGCTCATGATTTTTTTTTACCGCGAATCGAATTCTCATAAAAAGAACGATTAAACTCTCCATGAAATTTAGCTTTTCAATTCTCAATATCTTTGGCTGTGAATCCTCAAAGCACAACCCTTCTCCCCACCCCAATTTTTCAGTAAAAATTTGCTATTTCCCTTAGTTTTAGAGATATATTTGAAAAACTCATCGACGAGCTAAGTCCACTATACGGAAGGGCTGTATATCGACAGTTTAGTATAATCTACCCCCCTTCCTATAAGCCCTGTCACACAGAAAGTTCCCCTTATGTTAAACCTCCTCCCCATTGGTGAAGCCCCATAGGCCCAAACCGGTCTCAATCGAACCGAAAAATCGGCGGGAATCAAACCGAAAAATCGGTCTGAATCAAACGGAAAAATCTACTAGAATCAAGTCGCTATTTACTAGCAGAAACAGGCCGAATTTCAGCGCAAATTACTCCGTTTTTCGGTTTGATTCNCAATTAAGTCGCTATTTACTAGCAGAAACAGGCCGAATTTCAGCGCAAATTACTCCGTTTTTCGGTTTGATTCAAACCGATTTCTCGGCTTGATTCAAACCGACGTCGGCTTGACTCGTTTCTACATGAAATAAACTTTTCGACATACATCTCGACTCAGTTAATGCTGAGTCATTTGAGTATACCTTTTCGAAACGTTTTTTTTTTTTCATTTTTTAAAAGGAATTTGAAAATTCAACAATTGACCCAAAAAGTTCGAAAAACACTTTCTCAGGGAATTGTATATATCGACGTTTCCGTTGATTCTGAGTTATTTGAGTATAACTTTCCGAAACCTTTTTTTTTTTCATTTCTTCAAAAGAATTTGAAAATCTACAATTGACCCAAAAAGTTCTTAAAACACTTTCTCAGGGCAATGTTGCTGAAATGTGTTTCATTACTTATTATTTAATCGCAATTTTATTGCGTTTGTGTATCGACGTTTCAGCTGATTCTGAGTCATTTGAGTATAAAATGGTTTTGTTACTAATTTACAAAATACCCCCACCCCCCTTTATTCATTGAGAAAAAAAACAATGGGGCAGAATGATTTTGTTTATACTAATTTACAGAATCCCCCCCCCAACATCTTTATTCATTAAGAAAAAAAAATGGGACAAAATGGGCCCGTTACAATTTTATGAAATCCCCACCCCTTTATTCATTAAAAAAGCAAAAAACAATGGGGCAAAATGGTTACGTTAGCGAATAAGGAGCCCCCGTTTACGGGGCAGCTAGGGGGCAGTCATTTTTGGGGTAATATGTACATAAAAATTGATAAAAAACAATGCTGAGGTGCACTAAATAATTAATTGTTGCTATTTGCACGGTTAATTGCTTGGAAATTTGTAAATAAATGAAAATAATATTTATTCTATGACATAGGCGTATGGGCCTCGACGAAACTTGCCGGGAGATGGCGCCTCCATCCTTTCCCAACCAGGTCGGTAAAGTCGATGGCACTGGCGGCAGAAATTAAACTGCAGCTCCATTGTCACAGAAAATGTAGAAAAACAATTTGCTGATAAATTGCATGCGATTCACTTTTTTCTATAGAATATTGAATAGATTACAAAAAGCTACTATTTAATGGAAAAAAAGACCGCAAAGGAAAATAATCCCCAAAACCTGCGCAAATTGTGCAATTACTTTTTGGAATTGTTAGGGGTGAATGTACATTTTTCCACCCCCAACTAGCCCTATCCAATATGGTCGACACGGCCATAAAAAAATGTCTCCACACGTATGTGTAGATCGATTCAGGGGTCAATTCTGAGTCGATCTATGACTACCAATTTTGACCCCACTTTTCTACCCCGAACTACCCCTAGCCAATATGGTCGACACGGTAAAAAAATGGTTTCACACGTATGTGTAGATCGATTCAGGGGTCAATTCTGAGGCGATCTATGACTATGAATTTGGACCCCACTTCTCCCCCCCCCTCAACTACGACTATCCAATATGGCCGACACGGCCATAAAAAAATGTCTCCACACGAATGTGTAGATCGATTCAGGGGTCAATTCTGAGTCGATCTATGACTATGAATTTGGACCCCACTTTGCCACCCCCAACTACCCCTATCCAATATGGCCGACACGGCCATAAAAAAATGTCTCCACACTTATGTATAGATCGATTCAGGGGTCAATTCTGAGTCGATCTAAGACTGTCAATTTTGACTCCACTTTTCCACCCCAAACGACCCCTAGCCAATTAGGTCGACATGATAAAAAAATGTTTTCACATGTATGTGTAGATCGATTCAGGGGTCAATTCTGAATTGATCTATGACTATGAATTTTGACTCCACTTTTCCACCCGCAACTACACCTATCCAATATGGCCGACACGGCCATGAAAAAATGTCTCCACACGTATGTGTAGATCGATTCAGGGGTCAATTCTGAGTCGATCTATGACAATTAATTTTGACCCCACTTTTCCACCCCGAACTACCCCTAGCCAATATGGTCGACACGGTAAAAAAATGTTTTCACACGTATGTGTAGATTGATTCAGGGGTCAATTTTGAGTCGATCTATGGCTATGAATTTGGACTCCACTTTTCTACCCCCAACTACCCCTATCCAATATGGCCGACACGGTAAAAAAAATGTTTTCCCACGTATGTGTAGATCGATTCAGACGTCAATACTGAGTCGATCTATGACTATGAATTTGGACCCCACTTCCCCCCCCCCCAACTACCCCTATCCAATATGGCCGACACGGTAAAAAAAATGTTTTCCCACGTATGTGTAGATCGATTCAGGGGTCAATTCTGAGTCGATCTATGACTATCAATTTTGACCCCACTTTTCCACCCCGAACTACCCCTAGCCAATGTGGTCGACACGGTAAAAAAATGGTTTCACACGTATGTGTAGATCGATTCAGGGGGCAATTCTGAGTCGATCTATGACTATGAATTTGGACCCCACTTCTCCACCTCCAACTACCCCTATCCAATATGGCCGACACGGCCATAAAAAAATGTCTCCACACTTATGTGTAGATCGATTCAGGGGTCAATTCTGAGTCGATCTATGACTATGAATTTTGACCCCACTTTGCCACCCCCAACTACCCCTATCCAATATGGCCGACACAGTAAAATAAATGTTTTCACACGTATGTGTAGATAGATTCAGAGGTCAATACTGAGTCGATCTATGACTATGAATTTGGACCCCACTTCCCCCCCCCCCA
>NW_021680888.1:7422-15203 GCF_001412515.2 Diachasma alloeum | reverse complement strand
GTCAATACTGAGTCGATCTATGACTATGAATTTGGACCCCACTTCCCCCCCCCCAACTGCCACTATCCAATGTGGCCGACACAGCCATGAAAAAATGTCTCCACACGTATGTGTAGATCGATTCAGGGGTCAATTCTGAGTCGATCTATGACTATGAATTTGGACCCCACTTCCCCCCCCCCAACTGCCACTATCCAATGTGGCCGACACAGCCATGAAAAAATGTCTCCACACGTATGTGTAGATCGATTCAGGGGTCAATTCTGAGTCGATCTATGACTATGAATTTGGACCCCACTTCCCCCCCCCCAACTGCCACTATCCAATGTGGCCGACACAGCCATGAAAAAATGTCTCCACACGTATGTGTAGATCGATTCAGGGGTCAATTCTGAGTCGATCTATGACTATGAATTTGGACCCCACTTCCCCCCCCCCAACTACCCCTATCCAATATGGCCGACACAGCCATAAAAAAATGTCTCCACACGTATGTGTAGATCGATTCCGGGGTCAATTCTGAGTTGATCTATGACTATCAATTTTGACCCCACTTTTCCACCCCCAACTGCCCCTATCCAATACGGCCGACACGGTAAAATAAATGTTTTCACACGTATATGTAGATCGATTCAGAGGTCAATACTGAGTCGATCTATGACTATGAATTTGGACCCCACTCCCCCCCCCTCAACTACCCCTATCCAATATGGCCGACACGGCCATAAAAAATGTCCCCACACGTATGTGTAGATCGATTCAGGGGTCAATTCTGAGTCGATCTATGACTATGAATTTTGACCCCACTTTGCCACCCCCAACTACCCCTATCCAATATGGCCGACACAGTAAAATAAATGTTTTCACACGTATATGTAGATCGATTCAGAGGTCAATACTGAGTCGATCTATGACTATGAATTTGGACCCCACTCCCCCCCCCTCAACTACCCCTATCCAATATGGCCGACACAGCCATAAAAAAATGTCTCCACACGTATGTGTAGATCGATTCCGGGGTCAATTCTGAGTTGATCTATGACTATCAATTTTGACCCCACTTTTCCACCCCCAACTGCCCCTATCCAATACGGCCGACACGGTAAAATAAATGTTTTCACACGTATATGTAGATCGATTCAGAGGTCAATACTGAGTCGATCTATGACTATGAATTTGGACCCCACTCCCCCCCCCTCAACTACCCCTATCCAATATGGCCGACACAGCCATAAAAAAATGTCTCCACACGTATGTGTAGATCGATTCCGGGGTCAATTCTGAGTTGATCTATGACTATCAATTTTGACCCCACTTTTCCACCCCCAACTGCCCCTATCCAATACGGCCGACACGGTAAAATAAATGTTTTCACACGTATATGTAGATCGATTCAGAGGTCAATACTGAGTCGATCTATGACTATGAATTTGGACCCCACTCCCCCCCCCTCAACTACCCCTATCCAATATGGCCGACACAGCCATAAAAAAATGTCTCCACACGTATGTGTAGATCGATTCAGGGGTCACTTCTGAGTCGATCTATGACTATCAATTTTGACCCCACTTTTCCACCCCGAATTACTCCTAGACAATATGGTCGACACGGTAAAAAAATGTTTTCACACGTATGTGTAGATCGATTCAGGGGTCAATTTTGAGTCGATCTATGACTATGAATTTGTACCCCACTTTTCCACCCCACCTACCCCTACCCAACATGGCCGACACGGTCATAAAAAAATGTCTGTAAGGTTTGGTCGTAAAGGCGACGGCAGATGTTGGGAAAAACTTGATTGTCGCGGAATTATGACCATTCTCCGAAACGTACGTAATAAAAAGAGTTGAGTAGAAATTTTTAATTGTCCTTGGGGAAAAACGTCACCGAAATTTTGAGCACAATAAAACGATTTGAACACTGGAATTACGGGAATAGGAAATAATGAATATGTCGGTTTTTCGAGATAAAGAAAATTTATTTTATCAAAATGCGTTATTGATTCTGTGCCAGAACAGAGATGTTTACATGCCCACACACTCAACTAACTGTATAGTTGTACACCGAACTTGCAATCCGATGTTGGATTGACACATTTTAATCTACATCCCATTTGTTGGGAATAGGAGAAACGTAAACCGTTTGTGAGACCTGAACTAAAACTGCTGGAGCATTGATGGAAGTCATTGGAACATATACTAATTCATGGGTTTCTCTCACTATCTTCATGTAGGATGTGTTGAATGCTGGGCGAATTGTGATGAAACGTTATCCGATGATGCCTTCCAGTTGGCGATTGTTGTGATGCCATTTCATGATGGATTTTATCCGGATAAAGTACGTCTCATTATCACCGTCAGGTGGAGTAATGTGAGCAACAGAATTATCGTATTTCACTTTCTGTCACTCTGTGGTTGGTATATAACTCCATCAATGTCGATTTTTTTGTATCGAGTGATTTCCATATCTTCGTCTATATCTCCATATCCGGCTGCATTCAGAGCTGCAATTTCTTCTTCATCAAGTAGTGCAAGTTGATTATCGAAATAATGACGGAATCTATCTGTTGCGTTGTTCGGAAGAACAGCCCAGCGTGCTTTATGGAGTAATTCTCGCAGCATGTCCAGTGTGTCGGGTGATAATTCCCAATCAAGACATTTATCAATCATTTGCGATACTAAGATGCGACAGGCAATTTGCATTGCTCGATCTGTGGGATTTGTGATATAATTTTTCATTTGTCTATTTAATGACTCGAACCAAAAGCCTGACGCAACCCATAGTGGACCCAGTTCCCGAACAGAGCGTACAACATGTTTAAGCAGATGAAGATTATGTCTGTCGTTCTACAAAATTTCCGCCCGATTGCCGGCGAAAACTGTCAAGATTTTCTTCTGCATTAGCCAACTCTTCGTCAGTAATAGAGTCTTTGTTCAAGAAATATGTGGCATCGGCGAACAATGCAAAAGTTTGCGTCTGAGCAGGCGTCATGTATTCACTAGCACATGGCAACCAATAATACCAGGTCATATTCTTGTATTCAGTCCCCTTAATTTTCTTGAAGTGTTCGAGGGGTCGTGGAAGTCGTACAATTTTGGTGGATGGTTTCACCTTCAAAATACGATCACTGATTATTTTAATATCTCCTGGATTTATGTGATCATTGACACCCGGCTCTGTGAGAATTCCGTACAGCCTAGTTAAATTCCTTTCCCATAGACAGTGCAATGCTTCAACTAATTGACTCTTCCGAATGTCTACTCCTGGAATAATGCTCAAACCCGACCTTCATTGAACCCCATGTATAGTTTCACCGGTCTCATGAGCCAATATTGCATCTGCCTCGATCTCTGCATGAGTACGATCTGCTGCGAAATTTCCTGGATTGTCGGGTTCGTCGTAATATCGGTAGATTTGATACTGGTTTCAGTCACCAACGTTCGTTGTTTGCGCGTAACAGAACGTACATCCCCAATGGGCATTGCAAGGCATCATACCCACGATTAAATACCGAGCTTCTGAGTCTGCAGATATAATCAGAGGGATGAACGTGCTTCTCACCACTTCCTCTGCGCCGCCAAGACGCCAAGTGATTCCATTCAATTTCAATTGACGTAGTTGAATTGTGAATGGAGTCAAGAACTGAGTCATTTGGGGTTTCCTAGGCCCAACATATGAAGCGGCTAGCAATGAATTACGTTGCCGAGCTTGGGGTGATAGTTCCAGGATCTGTACAAAGATTGGCCAAATAGTGACTGGTGACGAAGGTGCCGGGCGTATTCCGTCTGTCCATATGCTCAGAGAATAGTTACGACTTTCTCTATATAAAAACCCGCCATCTGCTGACATTTCTTGATACACGCTCCCATCGTAAAAGTCTTTCATGGCCTCTGGATTGCGCTTTACTCTCGTCCAGGGATAATCTAAATCTGGTGCCATCCCAGGCCTTTGCAATAGTTCCTGCAGCTGAGCAGGAAGATTAAGGTATAAAAAGGTACCCAATTCACTCACTCTTCCGCGCCCAGTTTCACCACATTCACAATCCCTGTTCGGTTGTTTTCTCATCCCCAAATCGTCCCAGCAAACTGTGCAGAAGATTGAACGTTCGAAGTAACCAGCGTTGCGATTGACAATTTTCCAGAAACGTCGCATTGTTGTAGGAAAGTTTGCATTGTCAAATTCCTTGTTTGCCTGCTTGAACGAGAACAACATTGACTTGTACGTGTGCTTGAATCTAAGAGCTTTCGCAATATCAACTAGCAGTTTCTCATATCTTCGCACATTATTCGCACATTTAGTTTTTTGTGAATACTTGGAAAACTACAGGGAATAGTGATAAAATGATAGAATATAAAGTTGTACAACAGAAACGTCGCCACAAAATCATTAGAGAACACTTCATCGCTATTCCTAACCGATCATCTGCTACAGCTGTTGGGAAAATTTTATGCAACGATTCATAAAATATTGAAAATTCATTTCTTGAAAATCTTGATTCATGTCTAATAACTTGAAATAATTTTTGCGCACATTTTTTGTTCAAAATGATTATATTTTCATAAATTGAGCGAAAAGTACGATGAAGAGGAAATGACAACTTTGGCTATGATAGTCGGTTTTTTTAAGAAAAGATGTAACAGTAAATTCCGTACAAAAAAGGTTCTGAACAGTATAGCATATCTACCATAGATTGGCAGGTAAACACGATTGGGGTAGTTGGGGGTGGAAAAGTGGGTTCCAAATTCATAGTCATACATCGACTCAGAATTGACCCCTGAATCGATCTACACATACGTGTGAAAACATTTTTTTTACCGTGTCGACCATATTGGATAGGGGTAGTTCGGGGTGGAAAAGTGGGGTCCAAATTCATAGTCATAGATCGACTCAGAATTGACCCCTGAATCGATCTACACATACGTGTGAAGACATTTTTTTATGGCCGTGTCGGCCATATTGGATAGAGGTAGTTGGGGGTGGAAAAGTGGGGTAAAAATTCATAGTGATAGATCGACTCAGAATTGACCCCTGAATCGATCTACACATACGTGTGGAGACATTTTTTTACCGTGTCGGCCATATTGGATAGGGGTAGTTGGGGTTGGAAAAGTGGGGTCAAAATGCATAGTCGTAGATCGACTCAGAATGGAAAAGTGGGAAAGTGGGGTCCAAATTCATAGCCATAGATCGACTCAAAATTGACCCCTGAATCGATCTACACATACGTGTGGAGACATTTTGTTATGGCGGTGTCGGCCATATTGGATAGGAGTAGTTGGGGGGGGGGATGTGGGGTCCAAATTCATAGTCATAGACCGACTCAGTATTGACCTCTGAATCGATTGACACATACGTGTGAAAACATTTTTTTACTGTGTCGGCCATGTTGGATAGGAGTAGTTGGGGGTGGAAAATTTCGGTCAAAAAGCATAGTCATAGATCGACTCAAAATTGACCCCTGAATCGATCTACACATACGTGTGGAGACATTTTGTTATGGCGGTGTCGGCCATATTGGATAGGAGTAGTTGGGGGGGGGGATGTGGGGTCCAAATTCATAGTCATAGACCGACTCAGTATTGACCTCTGAATCGATTGACACATACGTGTGAAAACATTTTTTTACTGTGTCGGCCATGTTGGATAGGAGTAGTTGGGGGTGGAAAATTTCGGTCAAAAAGCATAGTCATAGATCGACTCAAAATTGACCCCTGAATCGATCTACACATACGTGTGGAGACATTTTGTTATGGCGGTGTCGGCCATATTGGATAGGAGTAGTTGGGGGGGGGGAAGTGGGGTCCAAATTAATAGTCATAGACCGACTCAGTATTGACTTCTGAATCGATTGACACATACGCGTGCAAACATTTTTTTACTGTGTCGGCCATATTGGCTAGGGGTAGTTCGGGGTGGAAAAGTGGGGTCAAAATTGATAGTCATAGATCTACTCAGAATTGACCCTTGAATCGATCTACACATACGTGTGGAGACATTTTTTTATGGCCGTGTCGGCCGTATTGGATAGGGGTAGTTTGGGGGTGTGGGGAAGTGGGGTCCAAATTCATTGTCATAGATCGACTCCGTATTGACCTCTGAATCGATCTACACATACGTGTGAAAACATTTTTTTATGACCCTGTCGGCCATGTTGAATAGGGGTAGTTGAGGGTGGAAAAGTGGATTCCAAATTCATAGTCATAGATGGACTCAGAATTGACCCCTAAATCGATCTACACATACGTGTGAAAAAATTTTTTTACCGTGTCGACCATATTGGATAGGGGTGGTTCGGGGTGGAAAAGTGGGGTCCAAATTCATAGTCATAGATCGACTCAGTATTGACCTCTGAATCGATCTACACATACGTGTGGAGACCTTTTTTTCCCCATGTCGGCCATATTGGATAGGGCTAGTTGGGGGTGGAAAAATGTACATCCACCCCTAACAATTCCATAAAGTATTTGCACAATTTGCGCAGGTTTTGGGGATTATTTTCCGTTGCAGTCTTTTTTTCCATTAAATAGTAGGTTTTTGTAATCTATTCAATATTCTATAGAAAAAAGTTAATCGCATGCAATTTATTAGCAAATTGTTTTTCTACATTTTCTGTGACGATGGAGCAGCAGTTTAATTTCTGCCGCCAGTGCCATCGACTTTACCGACCTGTTTGGGAGAGGATGGAGGCGCCATCTCCCGGCAAGTTTCGTCGAGGCCCACACGCCTATGTCATAGAGGAAATATTATTTTTATTTATTTACAAATTTCCAAACAATTAACCGTGCAAATAGCAACAATTAATTAATTAATGCACTTCAGCATTGTTTTATGCCCATTTTTATGTACATATTAACTCAAAAATCACTGCCCCGTAGCTGTCCCGTAAACACGGGGCAATTACGGTGTCACGAGATCGCCAGTTCCATTATAATTATAATGGAACTACATGTGATATATTCACAAGTTATGAAACTACATGTGATATGTGTTTCAATATTGATTATTTAATCGCACTTTTATTGGGTTTTGCATGCATAGGAGATCTGATGCATTAGATAAATCGACAGTACAACAGCACATTTGCAGGTTATGGAACTACATGTAACACATGCGCAAGAACTTCCGCGGTTCCCACCAATCAGTTATGGAGGATGACAGCGGGTAACGGAACAGAATACGAAAATACATAATTATTGATAAAGTTGAATTTGATTATTTTGTGCTGAATCCCCCTCCCCCTCTGTCGCCCAACTGTAAATCGGGACCGAATTTCGAAATTGGAAAGAATGAATTCTTCATAATAGGCGCGAGTGGAGCAAAGAGGGTAGCAGAAAAGGAATCAAGAGCCGAATTGACATGACTTTTTTTCCATCCATAATACGACCCCAAAAATGACGTAAAAAAAATTTTTTTGGAGCAACCCTCTACTATTTGGTTCTTGGTGAATATCTTCAAACCCTGGGATGCAAGCAGCCACTTAAGTTAGGTGGCTGTTAAGTGGCTGTTAGGTGGCTACTTGTTTTGGTGTAAAAAAGGGTAAGTGATACCTGAAACGATTATGGATGTAAATCTATGAATTATTAAGGAATTTTAGTAGCTTTAATGACATTAATCTCCATTAATTAAGGAAAATAACAGTTTGCGTATTGAAAGGGAAAATAAATCAGTAGGGGGAACGCCGCCGGATGGCGGCAGTGTCGACTTCTCGCCCAGGCCGATAAAGTCGGCAGCAGTGGCGGGAGAAAATTGATTATCCAATAGGTTCATATTGGCATTTTTTT
>NW_021680888.1:3924-4932 GCF_001412515.2 Diachasma alloeum | reverse complement strand
TTTATCCCTCCGGATATATGCGGGTGTTTTCAACCCCCCGGAGAAACCGCATAATCATGTATTTTCCCCGAAATTAATGTTTTTTAATTTATAAAAAATCAGCGCATGTTTCCGGAGAGGTAAAATTCATAAAAATGTAATCTCAGACCCCTCCCCCTCACCTCCCTTCAATTTTCATTCCTCTGGATATATTGCGTCTATTTTTCACAGATAACAAAACCGAGCGTGTGAATAAATTAATTTACTTATTGAATTAATTAATTTTTTAATTCGAAAATCAATGCATAAGCAGATAGTTGTTCAGAACATTATTTTCAATTGTTTTTTCAACATAATTTAAAATATATATAATGTTCATAGAAATTCTGCCCCCCCCCCCATCAACGGGTGAAAATCTCAACCCTCCGTATACATACGCTTCCCCCCACTTCTCACAAAGTTCAAAATTTTTAGATTCCATTATTTTATTTATCTCATTATTTGATGCCCCTCTTCCCCCCTATTTGACCCGCAGCATTCTCCTCCTACATATCTATTTGCGATAACATTGTTCACGTAGGGCAATTGGGTCAGTACAGAATTAAACTAATTAAAAAAAATGCCAATATGAACCTATTGGATAATCAATTTTCTCCCGCCACTGCTGCCGACTTTATCGGCCTGGGCGAGAAGTCGACGCTGCCGCCATCCGGCGGCGTTCCCCCTACTGATTTATTTTCCCTTTCAATACGCAAACTATTATTTTCCTTAATTAATGGAAATTAATGTCATTAAAGCTACTAAAATTCCTTAATAATTCATAGATTTACATCCATAATCGTTCCAGGTATCATTTACCCTTTTTTACACCAAAACAAGTAGCCACCTAACAGCCACCTAATTAGGTGGCTATTAGGTGGCTATTTTGTGATGTCTTGACGTTAAAATTTATAGATGGCGCTATTAATCGGCCATAATAGTCCGCGAGATTCAAATTATTGTTGGAAAATAATTTAAATAGTTCAGGAA
>NW_021680888.1:0-190 GCF_001412515.2 Diachasma alloeum | reverse complement strand
AAATGCACAAAATTTCCAATCAAGTTCACCGAATCCTCCTCAAAAAGCATCAATTAATTTTAATCAAGCAGAGCAAACGACGCTCCCATGTGTGACTATCACCAGTGATGATTTATTGAATATGAAAAACTGACTCCTTGGCGACTCTGGGGCCGATATTAATTTGTTGAAAGAAAGTGCATTAAAACCA
>NW_021680887.1:85400-88407 GCF_001412515.2 Diachasma alloeum | reverse complement strand
TGCGAACTAAGAAAACTTTTAATGGTATCCAGTCGACAGCGGAGAGAGTAAACATTCAANCCACCATGCACATTTCGATCACATCTTAATAAATTGTAATGAGGAATATTGAGAACTGAGCTGGGTATGGCAGCGGATAGCCAGGTTTCAGTGACTACAATAACATGATAGACTTTGGGTTGCGAACTAAGAAAACTTTTAATGGTATCCAGTCGACAGCGGAGAGAGTAAACATTCAAACAGCAAGCATTGAGTTCATTAACAGTGTCAGATGGAGAGGTATCCTGGGGCATAGCTGGTTGAAAGTCCAATCGATGTATAGAGGAAGCAGCAGGAGCCAGAGATCAGGGAGCAGGGGCAGCGTGAAGCGCTGCAATTCTATCGACATCGGCGTGAGAGTTGATGGAGTACACTGAGTCGCCTTTCTTGAATTTAGCATAAACAGCATCATTCTTGGTCCAGATGAATTTGAAGCCACATTGTTCAAGGACTGACCTGGCGTTACCTAATAATCTGTACGTCTTAGTGGAGACCAATTCATTGATGTTGATATGAAAATCCCCACCATTTTGGCTGCGCGGCGTAGAAGCCAGGGATAAGCTAGTGCTGTCAACATCAGAGAACATTACCCTGCCTATGTTTTTCTTAGCAGTAATGATTGCAAGCAGCAGTTCAGGGGATGCAAGTTTCAGCCCAATCGACACGCGTGAGCGAGACATATCACTCGGTTGTAGAGCATCAGCATTGGTGATGGCAGCAGGGTCAGTATGACCATGAGATTTCCTCATGAATCGAGCATCGGAGACATCCGAAGGATCAAGATCTCGTTTTAGCACTTTTAAAACAGCTAGGGCCAGTGGCAGGGGCTCAGTGAGACCATCACTTTCAGGAAATCCTGAGATGATGAGCTCAGTGGAAGTCTGTTGATGTCCGGCAATCCGCTGGAGACTGATAGAGCTGGAATTAACAGCAGCGACGACACGTTGCAATGTAGCAGCATCAGTTGAGGACAGAGATGGAGGAGCAACAGCAGGCGGAGCATTAAGCTGAGCAGTAAGATCTGCAACAGACTGCTGGAGTCCACGAATCTCGTCGCGCTGTTCAGCATCAATCGCCTCAACGTCATCCACACGTTTGAACAGAGCAGGTAGCTGATCAAGAACTGCCAATTTGGTCTTGACAGTAACCAGTTCTGACTGGACAGAGTCAAGTTTGCCGGAGAGAGCATCCAGATTCACAGTGCGTTTGTTAATGATCGCCAGGGTCTCAAGAATTTGAGCAGCAGCAGCAGATGACAAGGCAGGTTCTCCAGCCGAAGTCATAGCGGAGGCTGACATCACCGATTCAGCTCCAGTAGGAGGAGCACAAAACGCCGAGGGACGAACAAGAATACTGGGACTCACAGCACCAGAGCGAGATGAATTAGATCCAGTAGAGCTAGCAGAAGTTAGGCGAGTGCGCATACCAGGAAGAGGTGAAGAGATCCCCTTAGTAGAATAACAAGGCTGACACATCCTGATTTTAGCCCCATTTTCATTCGAGACTAATTGCGTCTTCATGCATACTGGGTGGAAGTGCATGTCACGGACGCGGCAATGCACCATTTTTCCACTGGCCACGCGTTCACACTTCCCACAGTGATTCTTCTCAATGTTAGCCATTTTGTCGGCCGTAAAAATGGCGAGTAATGGCAAATTAAAACGGGTAAATGACCAACAGCGATGGTGTAGCTCCAGTCGATGTCGTAGCCACAGTCGATCAGGTAGAATGAGCAAGCTGCCGGTAGGATCGCAGTCTGCCACTCCAAGCCAATTTGAACAGAGTCTACTCACCAGGGGCCACTTAACGACGCAAATTATCAGCAAAAATGACAGGTGAAGCGAGAGAGATAGCAGCAATCTGAGAGTGAGACGGGAAGACCTGGAGAAGAGGTTATGGCAGTAGCAGCACACTCAAGTCCAGATGNGTAGCCACAGTCGATCAGGTAGAATGAGCAAGCTGCCGGTAGGATCGCAGTCTGCCACTCCAAGCCAATTTGAACAGAGTCTACTCACCAGGGGCCACTTAACGACGCAAATTATCAGCAAAAATGACAGGTAAAGCGAGAGAGATAGCAGCAATCTGAGAGTGAGACGGGAAGAGCTGGAGAAGAGGTTATGGCAGTAGCAGCACACTTCAAGTCCAGATAAGATGCCGAAAAGCAACCAAGCAAGAGAAAGGGTGATTACTCACTCGCTGGTTGCAACAAGGCGCATGCAACAGATCTGCAAGAAAAGCCGCCCGTGGGCGAAAACAGTGCAGAAAGCAAGAATTTCGAGGAGAGCGTGCAAAAAGCGTGTGCCTACATTTTCAGAATAATATTCATTAAATAACTTCATTAAATAAACCTGATATTTTGCAGATATTGCTTTTCGAGTCAGTTTTGTTGAGTTAGAGTTTAGTAATTTTGAGATTTTCCTACGTAAATTCGGTTAAGGATCAGGATATCACCGTGGAATATTTGGCCAAGATAATGTGCTACCCAGTGTTTTCTATAACCCTTTTTGGTTTGTCGATAGAGTGAGTACATAGGTCGAGTTGAAATGCTTGCGCTCCCTTGAGCGAGAGTGTTAGGGCTTTCAGTTGGAAGGCCGTGGAGACGATTGCCCAGTCGTCGAAACGGATCGCCATTGGGCTTTTAGTTTAGTTAAGTTTGCGTTTGAGTTTTCGTTGGTAAAGTCCTAATTCCTCTCCGGAGAGTGCCCTCTGTAGATAAGCTACCTTATTCCGGTCGTAGATGGAGTGAAGATCCGTTCAGCCATCTCAATTTCGCGTTGAGTTCAAGTCATTATAGTTTTGTTCAGTTGAAATAATTAGAATAAATTATATGAAAATTCAAATTTTAACGTTCAAATATTTCGCGCTCAATTACCCCGGGAATCGATAGCTCGCGTCTCCGGCAGTCCAGTCAGCACCATACAGGGCTAGTCTCCCCCAGACTCCCCACCACTATGCAACAGGCCCGAGC
>NW_021680887.1:84596-85103 GCF_001412515.2 Diachasma alloeum | reverse complement strand
TCAGCACCGTACGGGGCTAGTCTCCCCCAGACTCCCCACCACTATGCAACAGGCCCGAGCGGATACACGCGATAGTCGCCATTAGAGTATCCACCCGGACGACTAAGGGTGAAGTACGAGTCGATTTAGCTCCCTGAACAAGTTCTCTTTCGAGGTAATTATCGAGGCCCCGTGATCCAAATTCAGTCAAAATCAACGCTCCAGACCATGGTAAGTACTCGTGTACTTATTTAGAGGTGATTAACAGTGAATTAGTGCGTTTTTCGATAAAGCAGTTGGACCACGCGGAATGGCGTCGCTACCTCTCGGAATGACGCCAACACCGATACTCATGGTTTGAAGAGTAGAATACCCTTCAAACAAACCCAAATGCTCCCTGGAAGCTACCTGAAATTTTTTTAAATGATAATTACGCTACCTGAATAAAATCAAATAGTAATAATGCTACCTACCGTAACTTTTGGGCTAAATTTCATGCTTTATGCGTCTCGCTACGGCGATTGATGC
>NW_021680887.1:83725-84415 GCF_001412515.2 Diachasma alloeum | reverse complement strand
TACCTGCTTCATTGCTACCTTTTTGCTTGCTACCTTTTCTCGCTCTCTTTACGTAATTATTCTACGCTACCTATTTCTATATATTTCTCCAACTCACAAGAGTTCTGGAGGAAAAATTATGCTACTTGAATTGTTCTGAAGCTACCTTTTTCGTGTTTTAATGCTCTCTAGCGTTAGTTGACTTTTGGATTCCGGTTGGGCATGGGGAGGCTATCTTTTAGTTATCTTTACTTTATGGTTGGAATCCAGAACAATAAAATTATCTAAGCTCTCTTACGTTCATGAATAAGCTACCTATTATTTTGGAAATTATTGGAGACCGTAAGCTACCTATTTTCCTGGAGAAAACCTCCATTTCCGGGTTAGAAGTGCTCCCTTCCGGTAAATCAGCTACGTGGCTGATTGAAGGTCCCTAGCTCATTTTTGCTACCTTTTTGGTGAATGAGATTCCCGATTTTAATGCGTTTCAAATGGCGCAAGAGTTAAGGGAAATTTAAGGAAACCATTAGAAAGCCGCTCCAGAATTTGGAATTAGATTAATTACAGTCGAAAAATAAGAGAAAAATTAATACCTTTTCGTGACCTCTCTTTTTTATTTCGCGTATCTCCCTCGTTCGTTCTCTCTCGCACGTACGCTACCTTCCTTATAGTCTCTCTCTCTCGGATTCGTGTTCCCCTCGTGGACAATAC
>NW_021680887.1:77210-83536 GCF_001412515.2 Diachasma alloeum | reverse complement strand
TCATTTCAGAGTATTTAAAAGTATTTTGAGTCAAATTGATGTAATTTTGTGTTTGTACGAATTTACAATTTTGTATTAATATCGGCAACAGCGAAACACGTCAGTACGATTGTGTTTATTATTCAATATAGCCCTTACCTATCCCGTTTGGAATTTAAGACATTGGTTTATTGGTTTCTCGATCGATGATTGGTTTTGTTAATTGATGTTCTCGTCCACGAATCCACCCCTCTCTCCACGACCCGCACACTGAGCAGCCGAGTAAATCCCGTACCCTCGTAATCCACATTTCTGCGTATGGTTTGCGATATGTTTCTTGTCGTTATTGGATTTTTGGGGACAATCAGTATTTAGTTTTAAGAAAACACGGTTCCGTTTGCGGTTTATCGATTCCGCGTTGCTAAAAATCGGCTGGCGCCCTAAATACACAAAGTAAGGATTGGATGAGCTGCTGATTGTTCCCGAAGTCCAGTTTTAGCGTTATGGTTTTTGGCGTTTCAGACTTGTCGGATTACGAGAACGAAGGTAATGAGTTGGCCGTGTTTGGATAATCAAGAATTTTGGGTTAGGGCTTATTGACAATTTGTTGAGGCCAAAGAAAAATCATTACAATGTCTCAATAATTTCATAAAGAACTTCAAAATTGAAAAATTCGTGATTCATAATTAGAACCTGCTTAATTGATCAATTCCATGGAAATACAAGAATTTAAACTGACGAATTCCACGGAAATATAAGAATTTTGAAAAATTCCAATTTTCCAATCACTTGAATGAGAAATTGCTCTAAAAAGACTAGTTGATTAAGAATACTTTCTATTTATTCGCTCTGTTGGATAAGTAACTACTTTGATGATTGAGTATGCGAGGGAGCCACTTGTTTGTAGAGGGCGACAATTTTGCCACTCTTGGCGACATCTATAGATGGCGCTGACGCTCCCTCGAATTGACACCGGCCGATCAGAGCCCACGGAATGTCGAGACAGTTCTCTGCACATACATAACCTATTCGCGTCGCAAAAAATTTCAAAACGTTGGAGTTTTGCGTAGTTGGGGTGTATATAAGACAGTGAGCTGCCCCAGAGCGCTTACTTTCGATTCAGAAAGCGACGAGGGAACAACTCAGAAGCAGAGAGGCCGCGAAGCTGAGGAGCAGAGAAGGAAAAGCCGAGAAAGGAGAAGGGAGAACGGAGAAGCTGAAAATCAACGCATTTCAGGAGATCTACGGAGGAATCAAGGACTTCAAGATCAGTAGAACCTTCGAGAGAGGTGAACTTCCTATGAGCACATCATTTGACCATCTTGAGGCTAGACCCGAGGCAAATCATCGAGAGGCGTAAGTTCACTGGGTCACCGCATAATTCGAAAGAACTTCACCTCTCCGCAGTCTCGCAGAGTGGACGCTAAATCCCGATTGGACTAGCTATTTACCGATGATGGCTCTGTCATCGCCATGGGAAAATGGAGGACCCATGAGTAACGCGTTTGGAACTGTACAAACCGGTGGCAGCGGGGCTGCCCGTGATAGTTCGTTCCTTGGATAATTTATTTCTCTACTGTGTTTTTTTAGTTATAATTGTCATGAACGATGTTGACACTATCGATAGATGTTTTCGAGTATGTCCAAAGCATACCGACATCGCGAAATATCAAACAAGCCGAACGGATGCTTAATTCGAAGAATTTGATTCTCTGTGGTGCGTCATCAAAAACGTCTCATCGCATCATATTATTTTGTTTATGTTTACAAACTAGGGGTTTGAGGGAGAAACCACATGAAATTACTGGTACTATTAATATTAACCCAGCAACACAATCAGCATCGATTTTCGAGATGTCTTGCACTTGTAAAGCAGGGTTAGGACACAGTTGTAAGCACATAGTTTCTGTCTTGCTATACTGCACTCAGTACGTATGTTTTTCCTCATGATACAATTTTTTTTTTCATTCTTTTACCTTACCATTTTATTTCATCCTTTGCTAAGAATGGTCTTATGACTTTGGAGCTGGTATCCTGTACAGATAAGGAATGCACGTGGCATAAATTAAAAGGGACTGCTCCAGAACAATATAAACCCACACCCTTTACCTCTGTGTTGTTTCCCACAGAAAAACATAGTAAAACTCTTTGAAGCAGATATAACACCTGTGTACATGGAGTTGTTGGAATGTGATGTAAATTCTGCCATTGCTAAGCATAACAAACGCATGAGAAAAAATCCTATTCTTGTGCCTGTATTAACGCTTTACCATTTGATACTGCAACCCTCAAAGTGATACTAGCAAATGCTAACAAATCACCCTCTATGATTGCACTAACACGAGTACCGGTGTAAGTGAGAGGATGCTGCATGGATGAATATCTTGCTAATGTTTATACGACTGATGTATTGCGAATAGCTGAAAGCACTATCTGCAATCCATTACTTTGGAAAAAAGAAAGACAGTTTCGCGTAACTGATAGTTGATCACGTACGAAAAAATCGTATAGAACTTTTCTATATACGAATTGTGTATAGAATGATCCTATACGATTACTATAGGTTTTTCGTATATGATATTCGGACTTTTCTGTACGAAAATTTTCTATACGAAGTTTTTCTATACGAATACTTTTTCATCGCATTCTATACATGAATTTTTATTCTATACGATTTATTCCTATACGCTCGAGAGAAATGCGTATAGAAATCCGGCGATTCTATACAGGAGGTTTCTATTCATTCGCCTGGGAATCGTATAGAGGTTTCTATAGGGATTATTCTATACGATTTATTCCTATACGCTCGAGAGAAATGCGTATAGAAATCCGGCGATTCTATACACGAGGTTTCTATCCATTCGCCTGGGAATCGTATAGGGGTTTCTATAGGGATTATTCTATACGATTTATTCCTATACGCTCGAGATAAATATGTATAGAAATCCGGCGAATCTATACGCGAGGTGTCTATTCATTCACCTGGGAATCGTATAGGGGTTTCTATAGGGATTATTTTATACGTTTTATTCCTATACGCTCGAGAGAAATATGTATAGAAATCCGGTGATTCTATACACGAGGTTTCTATTCATTCGCCTGGGAATCGTATAGGGGTTTCTATAGGGATTATTTTATACGTTTTATTCCTATACGCTCGAGAGAAATATGTATAGAAATCCGGTGATTCTATACACGAGGTTTCTATTCATTCGCCTGGGAATCGTATAGGGGTTTCTATAGGGATTATTTTATACGTTTTATTCCTATACGCTCGAGAGAAATATGTATAGAAATCCGGTGATTCTATACACGAGGTATCTATCCATTCGCCTGGGAACCGTATAGGGATTTCTATAGGGATTATTCTGTACGATTTATTCCTATACGCTCGAGAGAAATGCGTATAGAAATCCGGCGATTCTATACAGGAGGTTACTATTCATTCGCCTGGGAATCGTATAGAGGTTTCTATAGGGATTATTCTATACGATTAATTCCCATACGCTCGAGAGAAATGCGTATAGAAATCCGGCGATTCTATACACGAGGTTTCTATCCATTCGCCTGGGAATCGTATAGGGGTTTCTATAGGGATTATTCTATACGATTTATTCCTATACGCTCGAGAGAAATGCGTATAGAAATACGGCGATTCTATACAAGAGGTCCAGCGAATTTATCCCGAAAAATGAGAGTCCACGTATAATAAATTCGTATCTCTCGTGGAACACTGCAAAAAATGCTGAGAGTACTTTTCACGGGATTATTATCTATATTTCAGCTAATTTTTTTTGCAGAAAATAAACGAAAAATAACTTTTTTTTCTAAAGGATTTATGAAGTATTCTTCGTCAAGTGGAACACATATTTCCATCATATCCGTAAAATCATTTGACACTTGTCTTTTTACACGGTATGAATATCATGGTAAAAAAATATAATGTAGTTGATAATTTCCATGCATATAATTTATGCTAGTCGCTCATTTTTAGTCGTGTTATTCAGATATAATTTTTTCACGTTAAAAAAATTACACCGTTCTTTGACAGCTCTCACGTGAAAAAAGCTAGCGAATCGTTAATGATGGTCAGGCCCCGAGTAGAATATTTTGAAAATGCAGCAAACTTTATGGAATTTTTTTTCACATGTTATTTAATCCCTTGCAAAATTTCAGAAGCCCCAGGTACGAGACAACAATAAAAATTCATTCGAAAGTTGTCACGTATACATGAGTTTAGAAGGAGCATTGATAATTTCATTTTTTACCACATTGCCAAATGGTCGATAATGTAGGGAACATTTTCATAAAATTGGCTGCATTTTTTAAATATCCTACCTACTCCTCGCCTGAACATCGTTAAACAAGGAAATAACAAAATTGGAAATTTTTTTCCGCTATGACGTGACTGATTACGGAAGAATAATGGGAAAAAATAATCAACGTTTATGTTATCTCCGAATTTTGCCAATATGAACTACTGAAGGAATAATGCTGAGTTGCTTTGGCTAGCTCAAGCATTGTACATTTTATTTTCAGGCGCCATATTTAGTAATTGGTGAACATTATTTTTACAGACAAAGAAGTATTATTGGTTATATTTCGTCCAATGAAGATGTTTGAAGATGTAAATTCACAAGAAAACCACATTTGACATCAGATTAAGTTCTTCAGCAGAACAAATCAAGTATATTCAAATTCCATACGTTGGTTTTTGCGGGAGGCCAATATCGAATACCCAATAAATATTTCGTTCAAAAATAGTGAAAATTGTAGTACTAGATAGGATTTTACTAAGCAAAAAAAAATAAGAATGACGATTTTCTGTAGGAAAAGCTAAAAATAATAATAACTTGATGTAGATCTTTATCATAGACGGCTCAATTAACGACAACATTCCAAAAATTCGAAAAATCATCTTACATCCTAACCGAAAAAAAACAATCATAAGTTAGCATTTAAAAATTTTTTTTTCGCTTTTTCTAGCGAAAATCGTCATGTGTTTACTTTTTTTCATTTGTAAAAACCTATCTAGACCTACAATTTTCCATTTTTTTGAAGGAATTTTATTTTGGGTATTCGGTATGCCCATTTGCAAAATCCTACGTATGGAATTTGAAAATACTTGATATCTTCGGTTAAAAGGGAAAAAAAAATTATTAAAAAATAAAAATTGAAGAATTTTTCTTGCTTTCACTTTCTTCAGGCATAACGAAGAAATTAAAAAAAAATGGACGGATTTATCGATCAATCGGTCTGGTACTCGAAAAAAGTAATGTGACCCCCCAACCCTTTAAAAAAAAACGAAGGAAAATGAAAATTATTTCGAGAAATTTATTTACTGATGACGAAACTTTGTCTCAAAACAATTCTCTAGTGAATTGGTAAATTAGAATAACTGCATTTTGCTGAGGGTCAGTTATCGATGAATATCTTGCAAATGAAGAGAGAGAAATTTTCATTAAAACCTTATTTGTAGTTGACAGTTCGCTGTATATAAAAGATACTTATGATAATTTCGCTATCTTTCTTCATTTCCAAGATATTCATCGATGACTGACAATAAGCGAAAAGCACTTATCCTAGTTTACCAATTCACGACAGAATCCAGGAATGGGACACTTTGTATAGGAGAATGACCTCCGTAAATTCAGCGAAATCGAGGGATTTGGCGGCCATTTTCAAACAGCTAAATTATGTGCTATTTATGTGCTTTTTTTGGTATCCAAGAATTTTTTGCTTTCCTGGGGTAGTGGAAAATGAGGGGGAAAAAGGGTCGAAACCCATTAAACGCCATAACGGGAATTTTGGTTGTGCGGAGTAGTCTAAAGATGCTTGGAAAATTATGTGCTCATCAATATTCGTAAGCACAAATGTTTTTTATTGCCAATAGCAACGTGTTGATGTATTTGTTATCAATGAATCTTCTTCTTCTCCTATGTCAACTGAATCGGATTTATAAATGTCTCGAGATTAATGTGCCCATCAACATTAGTTAACAAAAATTNTCGAAACCCATTAAACGCCATAACGGGAATTTTGGTTGTGCGGAGTAGTCTAAAGATGCTTGGAAAATTATGTGCTCATCAATATTCGTAAGCACAAATGTTTTTTATTGCCAATAGCAACGTGTTGATGTATTTGTTATCAATGAATCTTCTTCTTCTCCTATGT
The DNA here is from genome assembly GCF_001412515.2 of Diachasma alloeum. Lineage (NCBI taxonomy): Eukaryota > Metazoa > Arthropoda > Insecta > Hymenoptera > Braconidae > Diachasma > Diachasma alloeum. Next base: position 77,383 of record NW_021680887.1, on the reverse strand, counting down.
CAACTGAATCGGATTTATAAATGTCTCGAGATTAATGTGCCCATCAACATTAGTTAACAAAAATTATTTTTATGGGAAAAATAGTTGTGTTGTATTTTTTATCAAAGACAGACCGAGTCACATGACTTAGGCTCACAGACTAGACTCAGCTCACGCAGTATGTCTATTGACTT
>NW_021680887.1:70561-75742 GCF_001412515.2 Diachasma alloeum | reverse complement strand
GTGCTCATCAATATTAACCAAACCAAAATGATTTTATCGGGAAAAAATAGTTGTGTTGTATTTTTCATCAACAGACAGACCGAGTCACATGTACACAGCTAAGCGCCGTATTATGTCGCTTCACTTGGACTTATAATGACTAGAGATTTATGTGCTCATCAATATTAACCAACAAAAATGATTTGTATGAAAAAATAAGTGTGTTGTATTTTTTATCAAAGACAGACCGAGTCACATGACTTAGGCCCACAGACTAGACTCCGCTCACGCAGTATGTCTATTGACTTGGACTTATAAATGACTGGAGATTCATGTGCCCATCAATATTAACCAACAAAAATGATTTTTATGGAAAAAATAATTGTGTTGTATTTTATATCAACGACAGACCGAGGACTCGGTCTGTCTTTGATAAAAAATACAACACCCCTATTTTTTCCATACAAATCATTTTTGTTGGTCAATATTGATGAGCACATAAATCTCCCGTCATTTTTAAATCCAAGTCAATAGACATACTGCGTGAGCTCTCTCATGTGGGATGATCTGTTGTTGATAAAAAATACAACACCATGATTTTTTATTCAAAAATCACTGTTGTTGGCTAATATTGATGAGAACATAAATCTCTAGTCAATTATAAGACCAAGTCAATGGATATAATACGTGCGCTGTGTCTAGTCTGTGGGCCTAAGTCATGTGACTAGGTCTGTCTTTGATAAAAAGTACAACACAACTATTTTTTCCATAAAAATCATTTTTGTTGGCTAATATTAATGAGCACATAAATCTCTAGTCAATTATAAGTCCAAGTCAATGGACATAATCCGTGCACTGTGTCTAGTCTGTGGGCCTAAGTCATGTGACTCGGTGTGTCGTTGATAAAAAATATGTTGAAATATAGCGCCCTACGCCAGTCTCCCTCTTTACCGACAGTGTGGCATACTGTGTCGCCACGGCGCCGTTGCGCCTCTCAATGATATACTCGTACTATGCACCACTTGTGCCTCGACCGTTGTCGCGTTACGTTGCTGAATAAAGCTTAATTACTTTGACGATTATAAAACTGTGTTTAATCATTATTTCTATCCCTAATAACCCTTCAGGTTATGGGCCGAGCACACTTCAACTGTGCGTGATTAAAATTTATCATAAATAAAAGGATTGGAAGCGATAAATCGGAAATTCTAAAAAGGACGCTATCGGGCGGCCGGGCACGTGTCCGTGTGGATCATACGCGTTCGTGCAAATCACAAGGAACATCCAAAAGAGAAAAATATCGAGGCGAGCTGGGGAGTGACTTCAGAAGGAAAGGAAAATGGAAAATAATAACAGGAAAAGTAAGTACTGAAAAATACATCTAATAAGTGCAGTGAATTGACGAGACCGAGAGATAGAGGGGATCAAAATGGCGGTTGGAAATTAATTATCCACGACGCCGACCCGAAATCGAGAATTTTAGATTAAAAAGTGTGGAGGTGAGCAGGTTATTAAATGACAACTCCAGAGATCCAACGTTGAGCGAAATATATTTGAGTTTTTACAAGAGGGGAGAGTTAGTCGTAAGAAGACTTGTCCTCTCTGTTGATGTGTTGTCCAGTGGTTGAGCGATGAGTGAATGTCGAGTGAATGATTGACTGATGATGAGTGTGGAAAGTGTGCGGTATTTAAGGAGAGTGCAAGGATGTGATTGGTGGAAAATTTGGAGAAGGGATGAGTAAAATCCTGGCTTCCGATTGGTTCGGCGCTGTAAGTTCCCGCCGGTGAGCTGTGATTGGCTCGGGGGTCCCGGCGGGGAAATTTCCGTCGTGACGTCACGGGCGCCAGTCAGGCGGACGAGGGATTATGGACGTCAGGTGATGATGAGGGATTAGGACGCATGGAGGATTATGGCAATAAACGGGTCATGAGGTTTGTGATATGGAAATGGATTTTTAATGTGGGAATTGGCCCAATGTCTCGACAGGAAAATTGGGGAATTGGCCCAATGTCTAAAGAGGAAAATTGAGTGTGTATGTGTGTGCGTGTCTGAATGACAGAGATGTAGTGGAGACACAGTCACCACAAAAGAATTAATAAAGAAATCTCATTAAATTCACAAAAATCACTGAAAAGCGTAAAATATCTTTTGTCATAAATAAAATCAAATTTAAAGCAAAACAAAAGAAGAAAGCCAAGTGACGCCGAGACAATAGTTTCTTGGCGGGGAAGGCAAGCACAGGCTTCAACAGGCTTCAACAAATAGACGCAACGGGTGGGTTGCGCGTGCAACCGGGGTGCGTCTGAGAGAGAGGGACGACTGCAGTCCCACACACATTGCTCGAGCAAGGCGAGAACAATAAGAAATAGAAAGAAAAATAAAAATTAGTGTGTATATATAAAAATTGGTGTGAAAAACAAAAATCCTCTCTTTCTCGGCCGCGTTCCGCGTATGTGCGGGGTCCACCAGCGTAATGTAAAGTAATAAAATAAAATCAACTGACACTAGTGCAAAATTGAAATTCATGAATTAAGGATGCATCAAAATCGAAATATTTAATAGGCAAGAATATTGAATCTAGAAGTATTTGATAAGCGAGAATAACAAATTAAATATTTGACGGGTCGAACCAAAGAAATTGAATTTTTAGAAATTGCCATCTTCAGACGAAGATATTTATAAATTAAAATTACAGCTGATAAGGAACTCTTGCATGAAGTGTAGAGACTCCTGATCAGACAACATTTAATCGAAGGAAACCACGAGGGAGAACTAGTCTCCCTGGCAATAGTAGACGATAAAGTGTATGTTCTACCAGACAAAGGAACAGGATATGTAACAGGTGAGACATCAGGCATACGTGTTAATGGGCGAGCATACTATACACATTAGAAACGCGGAATATTAAGACGTCAAATTGCTTGAGAAAATTAAATCAATCTCTTGCAATCATAAAAGACTTGAGTGTGTTTGGAGGAGGTCTTATGTTTAGATTTTCTGAAGAGCACACTCATCCTGGATTCGGTTTGTTTATGTTTAGCAAGTCGAGTCTGGGATTTCGGACCTGAATACAAAAACTGTAACCAGATACAATAATCCTCAATTTTTCGGTCTCTTTAAAATTAGATAAAAGAGAATTCACAGGGGATCAATGGAGATGTCTAACTGTGTTAGAAGCTGCATTGTTGGCCGAAAATAAGCCAATGTATCTACCAGGTTACGGTCCGAAGAGTCCAATGTCAACAACAGCTGTAATCGAGTATAGGTCAAGGAACATGAACAAAGACTTGGGAAACACGGAGGCGAGGGCCACAGGCGAGTCCAAGTCAAGCAAATTGACTGGAGGCGAGACGAATGGCGGCGAGATAAGTGCAGGCGGGAAAAACACAGGTAATATTAATGTTGACAAAACTGACCAAATCAAACCGAAACCCAAGATTACAGCAGACAATAAAGTAAATATTAAATTGAAATTGATAAAATCTAATCTAGATGATGAAACAGTTGAGCCTAACGGCAACAAGACTGTCAAGACAGTTTCTGTAGACATACAGCTGGCTGAGCTGAAGAGCATGGTGGAAAAATTGTGCAACTCAAATATAACTTCAACAAAGGCACTGTATGAAAGTTTAACAGAGAACAGAAACCAGTTGAGACTAAATGCTGAGGCGAGAGCAAAAGATAAAAAGGAAGTACAGGAGCTGTTGAGTGCCCTGGACAAAAAGCACAACGATAAAATAGAAGAAGTAAAAAGAACTTTCAATGAATATCGCACTAATGTCGAATCATCAATTAAGGTAACAACAAACAAGAAAAAATTAGACGGAGGAGTGGCGTCAAATGAGCATACGAATCTAGAAAATCAAATTAGTTCAATAGTCAATAAGCAGATTAATGAAATTAATCAGACAAAGTCAAGTCAAGGAAACAATCAAAATCCGTTGAAACAATTAACTAGCGAGGTAACAAATAAATTACAAATAGAATTGCTTAACAAAGGAATGAGCTTTAAAAGAGATTATAAAATGGACAGCAAAATGAAGTATGAACATTTCTATGATTATTTTTCGTCAGAAATCAAAACGAATAAACTCTTACACATCATTGACGATAGCATTCTGGTTACTGTGGATGAGGAAACTCTTGCAGAACAGAAGCATAAAGTTAGAGAAATTCTGATAAACCATTTGGATAGAAGTTATCACCCTAAAATCGTCAAACTACAAGATCCAAAAGAAATATTGAAAAAATTAAAAGAATTGAAAATGGCCGAGTTTACTGTAACTTCACACTCGGTGAGACAAGACCTGTATAATATGAGATACAATCCAACCAAAATGACAGCTGGCGAGTTTAATGATTTGTTTGATGAGAAAATTGCAACGTATGAAAATGCTCCTGACACCATTCCTCTGAGTGAAAGCGAAGAGAAAGATGCATTTCACAATGCAGTAAAAAAAGCTTTTCCTAATATTAAAATCATTGAAAAAGTAACAAAGAAAGCTATAGGAGCGGGCTTGACGTTTGGCGACTTGAAAATTGCGATATTAGAAGAAGAAGCTACGACGAAAAGTGAGCTCTTAGATTCAGATCTTAAAACTGCTAATTTTGCACAGCACAAGGGGCCGAGGTGTTTTGCCTGTCAGGCGTATGGGCACAAAGGACCAGACTGTCCCAATAAAGGGAAAGGATACTTGTGCTACAAGTGCAATCAATTTGGGAATCACAAGGCGAGTGATTGCCCAAACATCATTAACAATGACAATGCACCAAGTGGTCCGGGAAACTCTGAACAGACTCCAAGGTACAATTCCAATTTTAAATTTAACTATCGAAACGATTATCACGATCAATATAGAGGTAATGGTAGAGGAATTAAAAGACCAATGAGAGGTGAAACATATGGTCCAATTAAAAGAGGAAGATTTAATAAGAGTAGGTTCTCCTATAAGAGAAGTGAGAACAAACATGGGTTTAAGTCATCTCACAAATCAATCAAGAAATCTAATCCCGACAAAACTACAGAGAAAAATAATTCCAATCAAGGTAAGGAAAAAAAAAATTATGATCAATCAACTACTGAAATATTTTATGCAGATAGTAAATAAACAAATGGAAATAAGTTTTTGACAGACTTCCTAGCAGACTCAGGCGCGACCGAGCATTTAACAAATTCCAGAATTATATTTAAAACTTTTAAC
>NW_021680887.1:70131-70501 GCF_001412515.2 Diachasma alloeum | reverse complement strand
TGTAAAATTCACCGAAGTAGCTTTGAGTATGGGTTTGCAGAACTCGGATTTAGAACCTTGCTTATTCACTTGGCGAGATGAAGACAAGTTCTTGTTCCTGCTACTTTATGTAGATGATATGTTATTGGCGAGTAATGATAAGGATAAATTGGATGAAGTAAAGAGTAACTTANAGATGTGCGAATAAAAATGAGTCAGCGGACTTGAAAACGGAGGGAGCAGGAACAGTAGAAATCGACTTGGCGAGCGGTTATTAGAAGTCGACAAAGTTATTTTTGCAGAAGCTCTTAAAGCAAATCTGCTATCATTAAGAAAATTTGCCGAAATGGGATTAGCAATCTACTTAGATGACAAGAAAATTGATATATTT
>NW_021680887.1:69433-70121 GCF_001412515.2 Diachasma alloeum | reverse complement strand
GGATGAAGTAAAGAGTAACTTATGTAGCGAATTTGAAATGACAGTCCTGGGAGAACCCAAGGAATTCTTGAGCATGACTGTTAGGCGGGACAGAGAAAATCAGATTATCAAATTAAATCAGGAAAATTATATTCAAAAAAATGGAAAATTGTACAACCAGATCGGTTTTTACAAATGAAAGAAAANTCACCAGAAGTGTCACAGCAAACTTACAGAACGAAACAAGTGAGAAAACAAACGAAATTGATAAGAGTAATGAGGAAGACAATAAAATGGATGAAGAGAATAATGAAAAAGGGAGTGAAAATTTAATAAAAANTGACTGTTAGGCGGGACAGAGAAAATCAGATTATCAAATTAAATCAGGAAAATTATATTCAAAAAAATGGAAAATTGTACAACCAGATCGGTTTTTACAAATGAAAGAAAGTAAACAAATGACGATTTTCGCTAGAAAAAGCGAAAAAAATTTTTTTTTGATGGAAACTTATGATTGTTTTTTTTCGATTAGGATGTAAGATGATTTTTTGATTTGTTGGAATGTAATCGTTAATTGAGCCGTCTATGATAAAGATCTACATCAAGTTATTATTATTTTNTTCCCTATGAACAATCAAATTTTGATTACACCATTTGGGACAGAAAATTGCAAGATGTTGATGAATTGCCATGGGATGACTCGTTAGAA
>NW_021680887.1:67150-69325 GCF_001412515.2 Diachasma alloeum | reverse complement strand
TCGTTAATTGAGCCGTCTATGATAAAGATCTACATCAAGTTATTATTATTTTTAGCTTTTCCTACAGAAAATCGTCATTCTTATTTTTTTTTGCTTAGTAAAAACTTATCTAGTACTACAATTTTTACTATTTTTGAACGAAATATTTATTGGGTATTCGATATGGCCTTCCGGAAAATCCGACGTATGGAATTTGAATATACTTGATTTGTTCTGTTGAATAACTTAATCTGATCTCAAATGTGGTTTTCTTGAGAATTTACATCTTCAAACATTTTCATTGGATGAAATATAATCAATAATAATTCTTTGTCTATAAAAATAATGTTCACCAATTACTAAATATGGCACCTGAAAATAAAATGTACAATGCTTGAGCTAGCAAAAGCAACTCAGCATTATTCCCTCAGTAGTTCATGTTGGCAAAATTCGGAGATAACATAAACGTTGATTATTTTTTCCCATTATTCTTCCGTAATCAGTCACGTCATAGCGGAAAAAAATTTCCAATTTTGTTATTTCCTTGTTTAACGATGTTCAGGCGAGGAGTAGGTAGGATATTTAAAAAATGCTGTCTATTTTATGAAAATGTTCCCTACATTATCGACCATTTGGCAATGTGGTAAAAAATGAAATTATCAATGCTCCTTCTAAACTCATGTATACGTGACAAATTTCGAATGAATTTTTATTGTTGTCTCGTACCTGGGGTTTCTGAAATTTTGCAAGGGATTCAATAAGATGTGAAAAAAATTTCCATAAAGTTGGCTGCATTTTCAAAATATCCTACTCGTGGCCTCACCTCATCATTAATGATTCGCTAGCTTTTTTCACGTGAGAGCTGACAAAGAACAGTGTAATTTTATAACGTGAAAAAATAGTATCTGAATAACAATGAGCGTCTCGTTTACGGGGAATAAATTATATGCGTGGAAATTATCAACTACATTATATTTTTTTACCATGATTTTCATACCGTGTAAAAGGACAAGTGTCAAATGAATTTACGGATATGATGGAAATATGTGTTCCACTTGACGAAGAATACTTCATACAGTGGACTCTGGTTATAGTCCAGTCAAATTAGATTTTTTACATCGAAATTAACCAAAGGGCACCAAATTACACCAATCGATAGCTAAAAGTGTAATTATTAATGTTTTAAAAAGTATATGCTCAAATTTGCCGGGGTGATTCACAATTTGTTATAAACAATTGGGAATTGCCGACAGGCCGTCTTCAATCCTAGATATCGTTAGTTAACCTTATCAGATGGGAAAAAAAAATATTTCTTTGTAGCTGAGAAAATGTCCTATCGGGGGGAGTTAGGAACTTATAGCCCAAAATGTACCGTTAATTTATTATAAATTATAATAGCAATTTCGGAGCAGTCGGCGCACCGCGTCAGCTGGTACCCTCCCTGCGACAGTGCCATGAGTCACGTGATTGGCGCCATGCGCAACTTATTCAAACCACCTGCTGCGCTCAACGCAATAGCCCTCAGGTGGATGTTTGATGAATATCTCTGAATCTGTGGCTAGTAGTCAAATTTTCATTATACNCAAACAATATGATAACTCCTTTAGAAAGATTCGCGCCTAATCACAGCTTTGACATTAATGAAATCAAAAGATTCGATAGCTTAAGTTATGTAAAAATTGCTAGAAACACTGTTCCAAAGTTTGGACCTCGAGGTGTAGGTATGGTCTTGGTTGGATATACTCCAACAGGGTATCAACTCTTAAAGCCAGNATTTAGGGTGGATGTGGGATGAAAATGTGGAGGGAGTTGTTGGGAAAATTACTTATGAGCCGGATTTAAAAACCACACTTTATTTTGTGGGATCGAACCACTTTGTCAAAACTATTTACACACTTTGGAAATTTTAATAGTTGAATGTCTAAGTAAATTGATGATTGTCTTTCACTANAAGAAAGAAGTTTCAGAACAAAACACTATCAAGAAATTGAAAACAGTTGACATAAAAGATAAAATAATAAATGAAGTTAGCTTTTCAGAGTTGGAAATTGATGAGAACATGAAAGGAAATGTTTTCTTCACTAGTGTTATCAGTAGTGTAGGCGAGATAGATTTAGCACAAAAGGAAGATGAAGTGTATCATGCACTTTTAGCAAACATAAATGAAGATCCCTCAAATTATCGAGAAGCTATAAA
>NW_021680887.1:66220-67140 GCF_001412515.2 Diachasma alloeum | reverse complement strand
GATGATGAATTAATTGTTGAGTTTTCTCTGCTGCTCTCTCGTTGATTTGCTTCTTCTTCTTTTGAGTGATTTTCTGGTGCTGATGATGTTCTTCGGAGAATTGTCTGCTGGTGCCGTACTGGTGTCGTTGAGGACCCCGGGGGCGTGGGTAATTCTTCAAGTTAGCCAATGAGAACTTCTAGGNCCGGGGGCGTGGCTAATTCTTCAAGTTAGCCACTGAGAACTTCTAGGTATCCTTGACGTCTTCCTGTTGAGTGCTGTCATCCTGGTGAATTCCTTGTCGAGTTGAGGGAGGCGTAAATTCCCCCAGTTGGCGAAAGCGCCGACTGTCGAGTCGAAGGAGGCGTAAATTCCGTCGATCATCGTCGAACTCGAGGCTGATGATTGCTAAGGGGAGAAACACAGGTTGAGAGAGGTATCACTTGCCAAAATAACGATAAATGGAACGTGATACTTATCTCTCCATCCTGGAGCCTTTGGTGTCCCCTAGCTGCTTGGTGATAACATCTTCCAGGGCCTGTTCTGCGGTAGATAGTATGCCGGAGAGGCTTCTGGAAATTCTGATGCCTTTTGTTGATTTCTGTAGATTTAACTGTGTCTCACAGTTGTTGATCATCTGTGGTGATAGCTCCGCAATTTGTATGCAGTTGATTACATTAAATTTGCATGTTTCCTGGTCTCTGAATTTTGGTGAAGCTCCATCAGCTGCTCGTTGAAGGTTTCCTTACGGCCGTTAGAGAAACCTTCGGTGAACAAACTGTGCAATTACGTACCTCGTAGTGTACCATAATTGCTGTGTGTTGGCGCCAACTACTTGAAGATTCTAGGATTTGACGAGGTGAACCGCCTTGGTTGTCAATCCTCCTGCTAATGTTGAATGGACCAGTCTTCTTTTATGTGAATCGGCTGTTTAATATTTC
>NW_021680887.1:54096-65702 GCF_001412515.2 Diachasma alloeum | reverse complement strand
TGTTTGGTGAATGACTAGATTTAGGGTGGATGTGGGATGAAAATGTGGAGGGAGATGTTGGGAAAATTATTGATGAGCCGGATTTAAAAAATCATACTTTATTTTGTGGGATCGAACCACTTTGTCAAAACTATTTAATTGTTGAATGTCTAATTATACTGATAATTGTCTTTCACTGTTAATTCCTTGAGACACTGAATTTAGACTGAATTTAATCAACAGAGGTGATGTACTGAACAAAACGGTGATCTTACAAAGACCGGTGATGTACTTGATTACTAGTGAGCTAATGTGCGATATAAAACTTGTACAGGTGATTTGCCCGAGATAGACTTGTGCGGTGAGAGGCTAAGCCTAAACTGATTCGCGCGTGTTTCGGTGACTTATGACTGATGACCCGAAGGGTCCCGGAGATTTTCGAAGTAGGCCGATGGTCGACCAGAATGTTCTGGAATTTTAGTTGCGTTTCAAACATGGTCTTAACAAAAATTTTGCTATTCTCCAACGTTTTCGAGATATTCAATGAAAAATAAAAAATAGTCTAAATAAAATTGAAAAATTTCCTACTGAATTGTCGGCGGACAATTTCACTTATTATTGTTCAAGATCCCTTTTTTATATCTGAAATTTTACTAATTTTATAATTCCTCTGATGCAAATTGACAAGTCCAGAGGAACAATTTCCTATTTTTTGTTTTGTACCTTCAAAATTTTAATTTTGATGAAAGTTTTCATATGGTTTTTATGCATCTCATATGGAGATTTAATTTAATCTGGAGATTAAATAAATCTGACGATTTAAATAGCTAACTCAACTTGGTGCAACCGGTCCATAATATATAATATTATAATATATTAAATGCATTATAATATTGTAACAGAGAAATAATTTTTTTTTTCTAAATAAAAATTACAAAAATCGAAACTAGCGAAGAATCATTAAATATTTTAAAAAACCTACAATAATTTNGGAACAATTTCCTATTTTTTGTTTTGTACCTTCAAAATTTTAATTTTGATGACAGTTTTCATATGGTTTTTATGCATCTCATATGGAGATTTAATTTAATCTGGAGATTAAATAAATCTGACGATTTAAATAGCTAACTCAACTTGGTGCAACCGGTCCATAATATATAATATTATAATATATTAAATGCATTATAATATTGTAACAGAGAAATAATTTTTTTTTTCTAAATAAAAATTACAAAAATCGAAACTAGCGAAGAATCATTAAATATTTTAAAAAACCTACAATAATTTTAATTAGAAGAAAATAATATTTATATATCATAATATCATATATAATCACTTATTTATAACATGAATGATTATTTTCTAATTGAAAATTAAAAATGAATGAAATTAAGTTTTTTTAGTTCTAACTTTTTTAATTCCAGTTTTCTAATTTTTATTTAGAAAAAAAAATTATTTCTCTATTACAATATAATAATCTATTTAATATATTATAATATTATCTATTATGGGCCGGTTGCACCAAGCCGAGTTAGTTATTTAAATCGTCAGATTTATTTAATCTCCTGATTAAATTAAATCTCTATATGCGATCCATAAAAACCATATGAAAACTGTCATCAAAATTAAAATTTTGAAGGTACAAAACAAAAAATAGGAAATTGTTCCCCTGGACTTGTCAATTTGCATCAGAGAAATTATAAAATTAGTAAAATTTCAGATATAAAAAAAGGGATCTTGAACAATAATAAGTGAAATTGTCCGCCGACAATTCAGTAGCGAATTTTTCAATTTTATTTTGACTATTTTTCATTGAATATCTCGAAAACGTTGGAGAATAGCAAAATTTTTGTTAAAACCATTTTTATAGAGCAAATAAAGGTCTACAGAAAAGTTTTCAATGTAAATTTGACTACTAGCCACAGATTCAGAGAGGAGGTTCAGGAGTTCAGAGGAGATTCAGGAGGTTTGAATAAGTTGCGCATGGCGCCAATCACGCGACTCATGGCACTGTCGCAGGGAGGGTAACAGCTGACGCGTTGCGCCGACTGCTCCGAAATTGCTATTATAATTTATAATAAATTAACGGTACATTTTGGGCTATAAGTTCCTAACTCCCCCCGATAGGACATTTTCTCAGCTACAAAGAAATTTTTTTTTTCCCGTCTGATGAGGTTAACTAAAGATCTCTAGGATTGAAGACAGCCTGTCGACAATTCCCAATTGTTTATCACAAATTGTGAGTCACCCCGGCAAATTTGAGCATATACTTTTTAAAACATTAATAATTACACTTTTAGCTATCGATTGGTGTAATTTGGTGCCCTTTGGTTAATTTCGATGTAAACGACATTTTCAGAGCTAGTTTGACTGGACTATTAGAGGCATATTGGTTAGTGTCGAACTTCGCCTCAATTTTTTTGTCTCGCCGCACGAGCGCTTCCCCCACTCTGTCCACACCCACGCCGAAGAGTAAACACTCCAATATTTTCTTCAAATTGCTATTGTCTTCCGATTCCAGTAAAGACGAAAAATAAAATATTCTGCATTTGAATTGTCGATCAAAAAATTTAGTCCACTTCTGGCTGTCATGGGGGGAGGATCTCGTTTTGTTGGCATAAAATTAATTCGAAATTGGATTAAATAAAATAATGAAGCGATGTAAAGAAAACGACTAACATTTTTGATTCACATGGTTCGTTAACTCCAGAAGAAATATCTGTTCTATGGAATGTTAGGTACAAAGCTTCTGTGATCAAATATAGTCAATGAAATTAAAAATATTGGTAATAAAAAAATCGTCTTAATCTATATGAATTTTGCTATTATAGTTGAAGCTGTGAACTAAAGTTTATCATTACAATAAAGTGTTGAATTGAGAGAGAAAAGAAATAGTATTTTTCATTTTATCGTTCCCAGTTCTCGGAAGTCGGGCTCGGCGTGAGCGCGTAGTGGGGGAAGGGAAATCGACTGCGTAGTGGGAGAGTCGACTGTTTTGCGGGATAGGGGAAGCGATTTCGGAGAATTCAACTCTAACCAGAGTCTACTGTAAATCCTTTAGAAAAAAATGAGATATTTTTCATTTATTTTCTGCAAAAAAAAATCCGCTGAAATATAGATAATAATCCCGTGAAAAGTACTCTCAGCATTTTTTGTAGTGTTCCACGAGAGATACGAATTTATTATACGTAGTCTCTCATTTTTCGGGATAAATTCGCCGGACCTCGTGTATAGAATCGCCGTATTTCTATACATATTTCTCTCGAGTGTATAGGAATAATTCGTATAGAATAATCCCTATAGAAACCACTATACGATTCCCAGGCGAATGGATAGAAACCACGTGTATAGAATCGCCGGATTTCTATACGCATTTTTCTCGAGCGTATAGGAATAAATCGTATAGAATAAAAATTCACGTAGAGAATGCGATGAAAAAGTATTCGTACAGAAAAACTTCGTATAGAAAATTTTCGTATAGAAAAGTCCGAATATCATATACGAAAAACCTATAGAAATCGTATAGGATCATTCTATACACAATTCGTATAGAAAAGTTCTATACGATTTTTTCATACGTGATGCTACTCTCTTTACACCTACACTGAGAAAAAAAAATTCTAAGAAATAGAAATTTTATGATTGATCCAAACTGTTCATCGATTAAATAGTCGCAAAAGAAAATCCTATTGTAAGACACAAATATCAATTTGAACTAAATCAAAATTGGATTGAATGAAATCGATTTTGTTATAGTATAGTATATTTTGTTTATTCTATCGAATTTAGAAAATACATGTTTTTTGCGACAAAATCGATTTCATACAATTCAATTTTGGTTTAGTTCAAACGCTTGGGATTTGGCGCAAATAATTTTTCTTTCACAATTGCAATGGAAAAATAATCAGTTCAAATGATGAAGAATTGCGTTTGTCGTAAACAAGAAACTGTTCACCGCGAAAGTCTCGCATTAATGAGTATCCAACAATATGTTCCTCATAGACCAAATGAATATTTTATTGCATCTATGAATTCTGCTTTCAATCGAACAGATATTCTTTTGCGGGATATTGTGACGCTGATAAATTGGATAATTACATGCTTTATTCGAAAAAGATATCTGATAATGCAGACATTGATTCGTATGTACTGAAAAGTAGATAGTAACAAAAAAAAAGTTTAGATAACTGATCTCATTGTTTTTCAATCGAAAACATTAAAAATAAATCGATATTTGTGTCTTGCAATAGCATTTTCTTTTGCGACTATTCAATCGATGAACGATTTGGATCAATCATAGAATTTCTATTTCTTAGAAATTTTTTTTCTCAGTGTATTCGATGGATAATTGGCCTGAAAAAGAGCTACAAAGAGCTGAAAAATTGTAAGGTATACTGTTGTGGGGTCATCATTTCCCAGGATAATCCTTGGCTCGGTTATTCTTCTGATGGAATTGTCATGCATGCCCAGAAGCCTTGTACTTCAGTAGAGATAAAATGTCCATGGAAATTAGAAGATTTATTACCTGAAACTTTGTTAGAATATTGTAGTCATCGTATCTGTGAGGATCGAAGACTGAAGTTGAAACAAAAATGTGGCTATTATGGTCAAGTACAATTTGGACTTGAACTATTGAATCTAAATGCATGTGATTTAGTTATTTACTCAGATATAGTCGATGGCATTATGGTAATACCAGTCCCTTACGATGAATCTTTCGTGACTAAATTGTTGATTAAATTGAAAAGTGTTTATTTCAAAAAAATTTTACATGTTATTTGCCAAAAAGAAACAGATGAAAATTCTTGTGTGAAAAAACGTAGAAAGTCATGAGGGAAATTTCTGTCGTAATAATTTATTTAAATAAATAATTTATTGATTGCATAGCACAATGATGGTTACTAGAGTGTCTTTTATTAAATAGATGTCACTCAACTAACACAATCATTTACATAAACTTATCATCAGCAAAAATAGGCGTACCTAAATTTGCAAGGCCTGAGCATACAATAACAATGTCGTTCACATAATTGACAAGATTCCAGGACAATTCACATTCCGTAGCACGTCGAAAATTTCAATTCTTTGATTCATTCGTTCCACGTGCACACGTGCAGCGGCAATGTTGCGGTTTAATATTACTTCTTCTGTAGAAAACTGCTTCTTCTTTTCGAGAAAAGCTGGTCTGTATAGTTGTATCCCAAATTTATCACATAAATGTTCAATTCGAAATCCTTTATCAGTCATAACAGCATCGGCTGGTTGTAGTTTACTAATAATATTACTAGCTTCCAAGATTGCACTATCTGTAGATCGTCCTCTATATCCTTCACTCAAATATATTAAAAGTTCCGCATGACTGACCGCGGCCATAAATTTTTCAGTGAAATTACTTCTATATTGAGAATAAATTTTCAGACGACATGCTAGACATTTAGGTTTTTAAATTTTAAATTCAGTACAATCCACTACGCACACTGTGTTTTGAAAATTCTCGAAAGTGAGAGGCATACTTCGAGCTATTTCTTCTTTAGGGACCCATTGAATTACACATCGTAGAATAGTCGACAGTTTTTGTAAAGTGTCTAAGAAAATAGCTCGACACGTTGATTCAGCCACACATCGGAATATTATCGCAAGTAAGGAAAACGTTAAGTCACTTTTCAATTTCATCGTCATTAGTACAATTCGTTCTTTTAAGGACATTTTATGTTGTCTTTTTTCAGGATAATACCTCATAATTAGTTCCACTAATTTGTCAAGAATCACATGATTTCTAATCCCACAAAGAACAGATAATTCATGATCTGTTCCGATTCTTGTGCTGAATGGCTCGTAAAAGTCTCCAGATGTAACCTGAATACCGACTTCAATGGGCTTTTTTTCCGAGACTAGTGCTCAATCCTCCTCTGACACTTAGACACTCGCATCAATATTCTGTGTTTTTTCTTTATTTGCGGAGAGATGGTCAGATATTGTTCCTTCTAATGGCCCTTGTGGAGATAATACTTGACGACAAATGTCATTATCACAGAGAGCCTCATTAACTGCGTCAAATAACGAATACAAGTTACATTTGATGGCATCCTTTCCTCCACACATTTCTTTGACCTGACTCAAGAAAAAACAAAAAAGAACGCAAAATTTCATGAACTGAATCAGACAATTATTGAAACTTATCGAAATATCAAAACTTGCTCAGGAGTTTATTCATCAACAAATTCACTAGTCGAGTGCTAAAACAAATAAAGTTCTTTACTGGAGGGGTTTAAATTCCAATAAGGAGATAGCCGCTTATCTAGGAACACCTTCTGGGAGAGATATTGAAATTTTTCTGAAGACCCTTCATGAAGAGTGGAGCATAAACTATGGGAGAACCGGGCAAAATGGGACATCCCGGCTAAACGGGACGCGAAGGTAAAATGGGACACAAGGCGAGAAAAATGAGACGGGGTCCAAATGAATCAGTAGGTTGAATGGGTCACAAGGGGAAGGATTCATGGGGGCTGTGATGTCGAATCAAGGAGCCCAACGGTCTAGAGAGGCAGCTGGAAGCCTGAATCAAGGACGAAAGGCTGGAAGGTCGAATTCAGGGGATAAAAGGTCTAGAGAAGAGACTGGAAGGTCCAATCAAAGGACTCAACGGTCTATTCTCACAGGCTGAACGGTTTTTTACTACAAATTTCATTTCTTTCTTAAACACCTCAACTTCATGTAACAGCTATTTAGCCTTTGGGGTGACACGTTTACCTCTCTGATTGGCTCTTCCAGCATCTTCTCTAGACATTTGGCCCCTGAATTTAAGCTTCCAACCTTTTGTCTAGACCGTTTGGCCTCTGAATTCAACCTTCCAGCCTTTGGCCCTTGATTCTACCTTCTAGCTGCCTCTCTAGAACGTTTGGCCTCTGTATTCAACCTTCCAGTCTTTGGCCTTTACATCAATCTTCCAGCTGCCTCTCTAGACGATTTGGCTCCTTGATTCGACCTCCCAACCATTTCTCTCGACCAATTGGACCCTATATTCGACCTTTCAGCCTCTTCTCAAGACCGTTGGGCTCCTTGATTCGACATCACAGCTTCCTCCCTAGACCCTAGGACTCATGATTCAGCCTTCCAACCTTTTGTTCAATCTCTAGACCGTTTGGCCCCTTGATTCGACCTCTCAGCCCCCATCATTCTTTCCCTTTGTCTCCCATTCAACCTCCTGATTCATTTGGACCCTGTCCCATTTCACCTGCGTTTCATTTTGCCCTATATCCCATTTTACCTCCATGCCCCATTTTGTCCAAATGTCCCATTTGGCTCGGTTCTCCCCTATATAGAAATTTCCCTATCTCCCTTACATTTCAATATATTTCAGGGAAACTGACTCTCCAGTTGAATCAACTTTCCTCGTCTCACCACTACATTACTGAATTAATTTCTATTTAGCTACGCAAAATTAATACTAAGGTGTCACCTTGAATTTTGACGTACTTCTATGTGTCTCAGGAGATACGGGTTCTTGTGCGAGTGGCGTTATATCGACATTGTCTCCTAAGGTTGCAATTCGTTGGAATGGTGATGTGCTACCTCTCAGAGAGGGTAATTCGATCGCCTCCTCCAAGTGGCTTTGAGCTTGCCTATCCCGTGCATCACACGCTGATAGATGTCTAGTTGGGACAGCATGTTTTTTCAATCGACGTCGTCTCATCCCGCACTCCTCAAAAAACTCTGCAAAATTGTAATGGAAAGTGTCACTACTGACAAGCAAGTCAAGGTGAATGTGTATTAAGCGCTTAAGACACTTAGCAGTTGCAATAAAACTCACCTGGGAACACAAAATCATCGAGTGAGAAATGTAAACTACCCACTCGCGAATCCTTCACAATATTTTCGGGCTTCAATAGTTGAATCCACGTTTCCCGTATATCAACTGCACTTTGGAGGTTATCTGATGTTGTGAGAGAATATTTGAGATTTGGTGGAGGGATTATATGAAAACTCAATTCTGGATTAGTCACTGATATACTCTGACATCCTTTGGCACAACATTTCTTTAGAATTATTTTCACTTTGCGCTTTACAGGAGTATTTTCCAGTGAATAGTCCATTTTTCAGAGCAACTGAGTAATCACCAACAAATCTGAACGAAGTGTGCATGAGTTCCCATCGAACGGCCATTTTTTTCAGTGTAGGCTATGTCCACTAGGTATCGCATTCTTATTTAGCGTCCCCAATTTGGACTAGTGATTGTTAACCCGCTTCACAAGGACACTTGTAAGTATCGCCGATAGATGGCGCGGCTGCATAAGCATTTTTTCGCCGAGTGACCCCCCAGAACGAAACCATAGACGCATCCACGTCAAAAATTTTAATTTCAAACGATAGACTTCTGCTCTATCCTTTTTTTGAGAATCTGCAATTCACGTTAATGATTCTAATAATATTACCTAATTATCGTCATTTTTATTCTTTGCTGCTATTGAATATTGAGTCAGAGCTTTTTTTTCCAACATTAGAATTTGTAACGAGATTTTCAAATCGCTATTTACTCGTTATTAGGGACCGTTTTTAAAATCTTGAAAAAAAAATTGAAAGTCGACTTTCCGGAGTCGACTAATGAAACGTTCAAAAAATTGTGATTTTCGAAAACCACACCATGTTTTTTATTTAAATAATTCAATAATAATCAAATTTTCACTCGAAAAATATTTTTTTCTGAATTGTAACACATTGTTCCCTTTCTAGAATTTCACCAAAATTCAATTTCATAGCTAAAAAATAGGTTTCTGAAAATTGGAACCATTTCCATTATTCATTGCTAATAATGTCATAAATATAAATGACTGCGATTTTCAAATTGAGAAAAAATAATAATTTTCAACTTTTTTCATGGTGGGGGGTTAACCAAATTTTTCTTTGCTCATTAATTAATTTAAGTAATTTTAGTAATTTAAGTAATTTTCCACCTGAGGGCGGAAAGTGCTCACTTTCCTCCTGCTTATCAGGGAGCAAAATACGAACTTTCCGTGCAGATGTGTGAAAAAATGGAAAATTTCACTGAAAATTGAAGATAATTTAATATTCTTCAACGGCATGAAAGAAAACTCTCAAGTAAGTTGAATTCACATTCGATATAGAAATATCCTGTAACTTATTACTGGTTATTTTCGATTGATAAAGCAATTGTAATTATTCAAATAATTTAGGTCAAAAGAAAATACAATTATTCAACTTTTGTAATGCTGCATATACTAAAATTCTCTCCAAACAAAGTCGATTAGAGTCAATTGCTGACATTATGAAATTATGTAACATTTTTTACATTAACTACAGGAGAATCTGAATGCCACATAGTGGAAATGATGATCAAATATTTTACTTTGAAAAAATATTCTATAATGAATGAAATTCTAAAATTCTATTACGAATAAAACCCCGTGACTCAATAATTCGTAATAGCATAGTATAAAAAAGCTGTTATTTATGTCATATCATCTGAATGATTAACATAAATTTCAGTTCCACTAAAAAAGATAAAGTGACGACATTCTAAATATACAATTATATTGATATGAACTGAACTGAACCGATTTGAAAAATCTATAACAGTGTAGGCACGCACTTTTACCCGACTATCAAGAAACATTGAATGCCAAAAATTTATTTTCTGAATTGTTTGAGAAGAAGTTCAATTCTAATTATGATTAAGGATAATTAGCCACAACCTGCATTACCTGCATTCACCATAATTTTGATATTGCTTCACATGTCAGGTTCATATTCGAGCCACACGTTAGTAATAATCTTAATCCTTCCATCGGGGCATCCTAATGAGAACTTAATTTCTAAAAATCACTCCTTGTAGCATTACGCTCATGGAAGAATCGTGACCGTGTGAACTTTGATCGTATAATGTTCCATGGGTTTGACATTCAAGATATTAAAAAAAACCACAAGCCATTTACTTTAGACTATGGAGAATCTATCTATCGTCAGCGAGAAAAAATAGGGGACCGGGCCATATAAGCGTGATATCTTCAATTGATTTTCGAATTCCTCTAAAAAAAATTTGACCGCCATGATGAGTCGAGCAGCGCGACAACACCACACAACAATTAAATGGGGCCGGTAAAGTCGGTGACGACAATTCAGTGGTGGAAGCATATAGACACGTATAACCCACACGAACATCCATATCACTGTTACAACCCCACCACTAGTCGAAGCATGCAATGTTACCCGGTCAAAATTTGACTGTTACCACCGTAGTCATAAGCCCTCCAGTATTTATGAACTTTTTCTTTACTTATTGTTTTTGATAACGGAATAGTACGCCATGTAACTTCTAATTTGATAAGAAAAATAATTTGCAACATGAATTGTTTATTCGGTCAATTTTATTTTTGTTTTCAACGGAGTTGCTCACTTGATAGGTTTTAACACATCCTTTAAAAACATCCTGAAAATCTCATTCAGTGAACATAAGAATTAGCACATGCGCAAATAATTCATCGCAATGTAAAAATTTGATAGCTAATAATCGGAACATGTTATTTTCATCATTTACATTGCTTTTTCCAATAACAATGATTGTGAACAATTAATTGATCAAGGAACTATTGAATGTGACACGAAAAAGAGCATAGAAAGATCATCAACATCACGGCCGCAATTGTGTTATAAATACGAACAGCGAGCCCTCCAGCTTGACTGAGATAATAATGCGAAGCCGAAACCGTTAAGGCTATAAGTATAAGAAAATTTTAGTGTATAGGCAAACTGACGAGTCCGTTCCCTTTGCAGCTACCCCCACTTTAGACAATCCTCCCGCACAACCATATCACCCATCTGTGAAAACGAAGAGAACGGACTCGTCAGTCCGGCAGTAGTTCCTAGTGATGCCGCGAGACGAGACGAGACGAGAATGTGCATCTTCTCGTCTCGTCTCGTTGACAGGAACCCATACTCTCGTCTCATCTCGTCTCGAAGTATGAGAGAAATTCTCTCTCTCGTCCCGTCGAGAATGAAGAGATTCTCTCGTCTCGTCTCGCTTTATCTCGTCTCTACAGCCATATCCATTCAGACGCTGAATTTAATTTTAAGGCCCGTCTTCCCGATATTGTTTTTTCTATTTTTTCCCTAGATTCCCCCCATTTCCCTAGATTATTTTCCATCTCACGCCTACACTGATTACGATCGATACAACGCGTGATAAAATATGACCTTGGACTCAAATAAAAGATCATTAGCGTCGCCGTGTCAGAAATTAGCTCTCAAAGACATATAAGATGTGATAAGGTCATAATTATGCGAATAATGGGGAGCTCATAATACCCTAGATGCCCCCCTTGAGAGCGTGTCTCACGCGCTCAATATGGCGGACAAATTATACAAATGGAAAACCACTAATTATGATTTCCACAAACACCAAGCACACTTGAAAAGTAATTTCTGACATGTGAACCATTATTCTTCTTTTTTTTCATCACTTTTCACCCCGATGACATGAAAAATACGCCCGCTATTAGTTGAGGCAGAGATGAACCGATCAGCTGTCGAAATCAATGCCTGCAAACCCCGCAAGATGTCGCGACCATCAACTCGCAGCAGAGCTCAGTTCAACTGAGATTTTGCCTTAGGAT
>NW_021680887.1:49853-54040 GCF_001412515.2 Diachasma alloeum | reverse complement strand
ATAAATCGTGTGGGTAAACTCCCTCCCTCATTTAGGAAGAAGAAGAAATGGCGGCTCTTGGCGACTTTCCAGGGGGTTTCTATAATAGGGACCAAGGGTGAAATGGAGACTATGAGGATTGTATACTTAGCAGACGAAAAACTAAATATTCATTTTCACTGATGGCACTAATTTGGGGATCGTTCGGAGATGTTTAGGAAAGCATTTCCGTTGTTTGAGAAAAAGTTTTCGATGCGAAAATACGTATATTTGGCAAACGAGTATTACAGAAGAAAAACAATATCTAAATTTACTTGAAATTATTTTTAGAACTCATTGATAACTTTTATTTCGTTTGGGAAAGAGTGAAAAGCTCAATTTTCAATGGTTCAAGTATTCACAAGGGTGAAGATTGAATTTTTTTAAAGGTTTTTCTGAGGGTCATATGGAGGTCATGTGAGGGTTATGTCATATGGGGGTCAATTGGGAATCTGAGGTTTATATGGAGGCCGTATGAAGGTCATCAGTAGTTCATATGAGGGTCAAAAATTCACCGAAAATACGACGTTATAAGAGGGTCCTATGTAGGTCATATCGGAGTCCGATGGAAGTCACATGGGAGTCATATGAAGGTTGTTAAAAATGTGAAGTCAAATAAATCTGAAATGTCACATATGAAAGCGAACCACGAGCTTTCCAGGGGGTTTCTACAAAAATATAATAAAGACATGACAATTTTAGAGTCAAAATGTTATTGATGAAGACGAACGAATGGGACGGCTAAGTAGGAAAGAAATGACGGAGACGATTTTTCATTTTATGGACGTTTTTTATTCTTCCTTACAGGAGGACATATCCTCTGTCGCCGTACCTTCCCCCATACCCTCCTCCTCCTCTCCCTCCCCCTTGACGGCCTACACCATATCCTGGGTATCTATCACCCCCTCCCCAGTATTTTCTCCCTCTCTTCTTCTTCATCTTCTTCCTTTCTGCTTCCTCCCTCTCTCTTGCCTCTATTTCTCGTTCCTCTCTCTCTCTTGCTTCTCTTTGCAGTTGGAGCTCTTGAAGGATCTCCCGCATGACTGTCCTTTCTGGAACATTCTCCGGTTGTCCTTCAGGAACTGGGATTGCTCCACGTGATGGAGGTATCTCTCGCTGTAGGGGATCTCCATCTGCTGGAGGGACTCTACGTCCTGGTACCGCTGGCTGTGGAGCAACTCTAGCTCCTTCTGCAGCAGGATCTCCTGGCGGAAATCCGAGCTAAAAAAATAAGGAATCGATTGAAAAGAGTCCTCTTTCGAGAGAATTCAGGTATTTTCTGTAAATTTCAAGGGGATTTCAGGAGTTCCTCGGAATTTAGAGGTCATCCACGCAATTTCTAGAAATTTGATGCTAATTCAAAACATTTCTAGAAGTCTCGAGGGAATTCATGGAGTGTGGAGAAGATTCAAATGAATTCAACAGAAATCTAGAAATTCCGAGGAAATTCTCGGGATTGTGTGAAATTACGAAAGAGTTGAATATGTTTCTAGAACTTTTCCGGGAATCCCAGAAATTTATAAAAATTCTGAAAAAATTGAAAAGATTTCTACAAATTTCCAGGCAGTTGGAGAAGTTCCTTGATATTTTGATGAAATTCAGGGCATTCTAGTCATTTCCAGTGAATTTGGGGAAATTCGAAGTCAATCCTAGTTAT
Source organism: Diachasma alloeum (assembly GCF_001412515.2). Taxonomy (NCBI): domain Eukaryota; kingdom Metazoa; phylum Arthropoda; class Insecta; order Hymenoptera; family Braconidae; genus Diachasma; species Diachasma alloeum. Next base: position 52,365 of record NW_021680887.1, on the reverse strand, counting down.
TTCTGACAATTTCGAGAAAATTTCAACGGATTTCCAGTAATTTGGAGAGTAACCAGGGCGTTTCTAGAACTTGCGAGGAAAGTCTGTATTTTTTAACTTGCGAGGAAAGTGTGTATTTTTTATGGGGGATCAACTATTATGCGACATTTTTTCCTGTATCTCCAATTGTTTACTCGTAAAACAACGGTAAACAAAAGCGTTCTCGGTAATTTGCCCGATCAGGCAGCATGATGGCGTCAATATCTCATCAACTACTGGTTGTAGGAAAAAATATAAAAAAATCATGTTTGAAACGCAACTAAAATTCCAGAACATTCTGGTCGACTATCGGCCTACTTCGAAAATCTCCGGGACCCTTCGGGTCATCAGTCATAAGTCACCGAAACACGCGCGAATCAGTTTTAGGCTTAGCCTCTCATCGTACAAGTCAATCTCGGGCAAATCACCTGTACAAGTTTTATATCGCACCTCACCGAGTACAGTAGCTTCTTGAACCTCACCTAGCTCACTAGTAATCAAGTACATCACCGGTCTTTGTAAGATCACCGTTTTGTTCAGTACATCACCTCTGTTGATTAAATTCAGTCTAAATTCAGTGTCTCAAGGAATTAACAGTGAAAGACAATTATCAGTATAATTAGACATTCAACAATTAAATAGTTTTGACAAAGTGGTTCGATCCCACAAAATAAAGTATGATTTTTTAAATCCGGCTCATCAATAATTTTCCCAACATCTCCCTCCACATTTTCATCCCACATCCACCCTAAATCTAGTCATTCACCAAACAAATCAATTATATGAGAAATTTGATTGCAAATATTTTTCATTTCAACTATTTTTCTCTATCTGCATCGAGTGTCCCGATAAACGCATCGGAGCGCGCTAACACCCTGCGCGAGTACTCACGCGGCGCCCGCTCCGCTGCCACCCCCCGATAACTCCGTATCTATCATAGTTAGGGGGAAAAGGTATAAAATAAAAATGAGTATTTTTACATATCAAACATCTTTTGTTCGAATATTTTTCTGATATCTGTCATAGTTTGCCAGATAAAGCCTTTTAAACAATTAAAATTGTTAATAACAATTGAAGGGACAAGTTTTCGGAAAAGTAACCGACAGATTCGTGATGAGCGACCCAAAAAACATAAAACCCACTGACATCCTCGACGCGACCTAACATTTTTATAGGACTGTCGTGGGCGTAAGGACTATTTGTTTTTCCTGATCACTTCTTTCCGTCTCCCGTTTTTTTCATCTTATGAGGTTTCTCTCTCTCTCTCTCTCTTTCTTTCTCTCCCTTTTCGGTACATCAAGTTGTAGGTCTCATCGACAGTATATTATCCATTCCATCCACTAGACAAATTGTTAGGAGTTCATGGAAAAATAAACCAAAAAAAAATTTCCTAGTTGGGCGGGTTTTAGCATGTTTTGGGTGTGGGGGTTTTTTTCAGCTGTTGTGGGTAGTATTTGAGCTCAGGAATACAATGCAATCAGCGAAAATGCCCTAGCTATAACATTTCTCCACCTATAAAGAAAATACATAGTCCTAACCAGAATTATGGTTTTTGTCAATATCTAGCCAACGGTAATAGATAGACGGATCCGGTCGTGTTGATTGGATTCACCGGGAAAAAATACATGGAAAACCATAGTCGCATGGGTCATTATCGAGATTTTTGGAAATTTGAAAAAAAATTAGAAGCCTATATCCTATAGCTTAAAAAAAAGGATTTTTCGTGTTTTTGTGTTATTCTGGGGAGTATTTGAGCTTAGGAAACCAATGCAACCACCGAAAATGGCCTAGCTGTAACAGTTCTTCACCTATAAAAAAACTACATAGTCCTAACAACCAGAATGATGGTGTTTTGTCAAGTTCGCGCAAACGGTTATAGACAGACGGCTTTGGTTATGCTCAATGCATTCCTCGGAAAAAAATACATCGAAAACCATTGTCATGTGTGATTATCGATACTTTTGAAAATCTCCAAAAAAACTGGAAAGTCTGTAGCCTTCAAAAAAATGGATTTTTCGTTGAAAAAAAAAATCATTTTTCATGTCGTTTTCTATAGATTTTGAGGCCAGGAACACGACGCAACCAACGAAAATGCCCTAGCCATAACGGTTCTCGACTTATGGCCGAAAATACAGTTAGCGGTCCCTTTAGTTATAGGGATCGGGTTCAAACCGAAATAAAGCCGAAAAATCTACTTGAATCAAGCTGAAAAGTCGACTTGATTGTCATCTTCAATTAGTCTTGAAACAAGTGGATTATCGACATTTTTCAGTCAGACTTGATCAGAATCGATTTTTCTACATGGCTCAGAATTTTCGTTCGTCAATGTTTCTCCTGTTATAATCAAGTCCCTCCAATTGAAAAAGGAAATATAGGTAAAGTAAATTGAGAGATAATAAATGAAGTCACAATGGCGCTGATAGCGCCAAGGATTCCATTAGAATGGAGTTCGTTACCTCTTTTCTGTCGCACTCCTTCCAGCTGTAAAGCACCC
>NW_021680887.1:42719-48223 GCF_001412515.2 Diachasma alloeum | reverse complement strand
AGGTAAGAGTATAAAACTTTGCGTCGTCCAATAATTATAAAATTCAATAATTTTAGCTTTGATTTTAAGGTGACAATTAAAACATGTCCATTCGACGCTAAAATCCTTCTCTGGACATAACAGCTAAAATTTCATGGCGCAGTCGGTAGGACACGCCTAAATTTCCAATACTCTTATATTCTGAAATTTTTGAAACCCATTCTAGTCAATTTAATTCAATTTAATTCTAATCAATTAAAATTTCAGCTTTGGAAAACCCTTCTTAAATTTCAAATATTAGACTTTTGTTTGCAAAATTCAAATTCTCTTTGAAATAATTATAAGCGAAATTTTGTTTTCTTTTCCCAATTTTATTGGAAAATTCACATAAAATCTTAATCCAAATTAACTTAATCCCAAATATAAAATTATTTAAATGATCAATTAATTAAATTATCTTCACAAAATGGCAAATCCATCCTTCGTTAATATCAGTTACTCTGGAGACTCGGGTGACGCTGATCAAACCGTGTCCAGTTACGAAGAATATGTCAAAGCCCGAGACATTGCAAACAGCATTCCCATATTCTCCGGTACAAATGAGCACTGCTCTCTGGACGAATTTGAGTATGCGTTGAGATCAAATCTTGCCTCCATTCCTAAAGCAGACGGAAAGAAAGAGGAATATATTAGACAAATACTCAAACGCCTTTTACCCCCAGCCAAATTCGTAGTGGCGAACAAACCCCTCTTTTCTGTAGAAACTATTCTTACTCACCTAATCAAGAGATTTAGAGGTCAATACGACTTAACGTATTATGTGAATAGAATACGCGGGCTGTTGAAAATTAAAAATGAACCCCTGTAATCGTTCTTGGAGGGATTGGCAGCATTGGTCCAGTTCGGTCTGGGTACGATTTCTGGGGAAAATGAAGCTGAAAAACAAGTCCTCGAAAAACACCTCCAGACAGAGGCCATTAAACGGCTTAAAGAATACGCCCCTGCAAGCGTGAAGGAAAGTATTAGGCGCAACAACCTAAGTAAAATCTCAGAGATCCTTACACAACTAGAAACAGACGAATTCCGGGATACAGTCAAAGTACCAGCGTTAGAAATTGCTGATAACGGGCACTACAGGTACATCTCCGAGTACCCCTCGATTCCAATCCATTCAGGGAGCTCTCTACCGCCCGAACTGTACGGGGAGCAAATGCCACCTCAGCCGAGATACCAATACCAACAAAGTCGGTCGTACAGTCAGTCATATAATCAGTCAAATACCCCGACACCATCGTCAAGCTACGGTCACAGAAACTATTCCGGACAGAGGAGAAATCAGGACCCTTCACGAGATCTAGTCACCGCTCTCCTCAATGAATATCTGCCATCCAACCGGAACAGGCAAGGCAACGGGTACAGACAAACGCCACCTCGACCACCGGGGCCACCTCCATCTATACCAGGACACACAGCTCATCCTGGTGAACCCCCTTCGCGCAGCTTTAACCCCGTCATCGCCTACGGTCAAACTCCGAACGACGAGGATGAATCCGACTATGAGGAACCAGCGGGAACTGCAGAAAACCCTACCACGGATCAGATTCTAGCCCTCGCTAACATCTTGGCAGCCAACCAACGTCCTCATGCAGCCCCCTTCAAACCTAAACAGAACCTTTCCGATATGGACGAGATCAAAAGTATGCTGCAGCAGACCACAGCCTCACTCCAACAGCTTGCGACGAGTTTGAATAACCTGCAGACTCAGAATCGTCCATCGTCAGACTCCAGACCACTCTCTAGGCCTCCCTCAAGAGAACGAGAAGGGAGAAATACCCTGCGGAGTCCTACGAGAACTCAGCAGAACAGAGCCAGCCCATCCACAGAGGGAACAATTCCAAAGGAGACTTTAAACGAGATTGTTGCTCGCCAATTGAGTGCGATGACGAGCGGCCAAAACCAGCACTCACTCCACACGATGTCGAGCATGCATCCCAGACAGTAAAACCCATACTGTGTAGAGTTACCGGGGGTCCTCAGATCATCTTTCGAGGACCAAATGTCATCTCCCCAGGTGTGAATGCATTAATCGATACCGGAGCTTCCATAAACCTAATATCGTTCCAGTCATTGGTAGAAAACGCCCTCATCGATACCACAGAAACAATCGGAATCGTTGGACTGTCCAATCACGTCTTGAACTCCCTCGGAGTAGTTCGCCTCGCGGTGCATCCTGAAGTTCAAATAAAATTCCACGTGATTCCTCACCAGCCAGGCGGATATGGAGCCATCATCGGGGATGAAATGTTGAATGAGTTGAAAGCCCACATCTCCTTCAACACAAACAACATTAGCTTCAACATCGCCCCATTGAAACCTATACATTTCTGCCTCCCCAATTGTCCAACGAGAGGAAAACCTTGCCGAATTGCACTCAGCGGGGGCGGCCCAAGGATAAACCTGAAGGTGAAAAACCTCATCGGAAATCGACATCGATTTCTCATCGACACCGGAGCTGACATCAACCTTATCGAGAGGAGAGTCATCAAACCCGACGTAAGAATCGAACCTCCTAAGATACCTTATCTACTTGGAGTAACGGAGAATGCATTGCCAACATGCGGTTTAGTTCACCTAAAAATCTTTGGCTCTCTCGTACCATTCCACATCGTAGATCATAAACTACCTGTCGAAGGAAGCGGATTACTTGGGTTAGAATTTTTAATTCAAGAAAAGGTGGACATACGGTATCAGCAAAGGAATATTACCACTCTCAAGAGGCCTAACCTGCCGGTGAATTGGTATAACTACGAGAAATTCCATGAGTCAACCGTCATCCCTCCAAGAGCAAGAATGGCCATCCAAATCCCCATCCAGAATACCGAATTATCGGTCGGGTATCTACCACAGATCTCCACAAAACCAGGCGTCTATCTAGGCGAGAGTGTGGTCAGCATTAGGGAGGGGAAAGCCTGTCTCTTCGCCATCAACACCACCGAAGAACCAGCTCACCTCCATATACCACCCCAAAAGGTAGAGGAAATCGATGAACTCCTAGAAAGAACCGAAATATTAGGAAAACATCAAGAAACCTTCGCCTGGTGCAATATGGGAATTGCCCCAGAGGAAAATATAGGTCTGTCACCTCGCACATCGCACGTAATAGAGGCCCTACCCGATCAGGAGCTTAAACCCTTCGAACGCAAAGAGGTAATTGAACTAGTAAAAGAGTTCAATGACATATTCCACCTTCCAGGAGACAAGCTTGGCAAAGCTAAGAATTTCCAGTGCAAGATCAGAACCATTGATGATAAACCTGTCCATAAGCGGCAATACAAGTACCCTCCCCAACATCAGGAGGAGATAAATCGACAAATAGATAACCTGCTGGAACAAGAAATCATCAGGCACTCAGAATCACCATACAACTCACCCCTCTGGATTGTACCAAAGAAAGCCGACTCCAAGGGAAAGAAGCGATGGAGAATGGTGATCGATTTCCGACATCTGAATCAGAAAACGATCGGAGATTCCTACCCGTTACCCAACATATCGGAAATTCTCTCACAACTAGGCGGAGCTAAGTACTTCAGTGTGTTCGACCTAGCCAGTGGATTCCACCAAATCGCGATGGATGAAAATGACGCTGAAAAAACTGCCTTTACCGGTCCCAGCGGACACTACGAGTACATGAGGATGCCTTTTGGATTGCAAAATTCACCCCCAATCTTCCAAAGGATGATGGATCAGACCCTAACGGGCCTAAAAGGGACAGAACTCTATGTCTACCTAGATGATGTAGTTGTTTACTCCAGAACACTGGGCGAACACGTCACCCGTCTCAGGAAATTCTTCAACTGCCTGCGGAAAAACGGACTTACTCTCCAGCCTGATAAATGCAAATTTTTTATGAAGGAGGTAGCCTATCTGGGACACATAATCGATGACCAAGGTATCCATCCGGATCCAGCAAAGATAAAGGCATTAACAGAGATGCCCCTTCCCACAAGCCAACAGGGAATAAGGAGATTCTTAGGCTTCAGTAACTATTATCGACGATTTGTGAAGGACTACGCAGAAATCGCACAGCCTCTAAATGATCTCCTCAAGAAAAATGTAAGATTTAAATGGAGTAAAGAACAAGAACAATCATTCAAAGCCCTCAAAGAAGCCATCACCGAAGACTCACTACTGTTTCATCCCGATATGAACGAACCATTTATCGTTCATGTTTTCAGTACTCAAAAGGGCATTGGAGCCATCCTCAGCCAAAAAGATGATGAAGGAGACGAACATCCGATCCTGTACGCATCGAGAGCACTTCGAGATGCTGAAACAAGATATACTTCAGTTGAATTGGACTGCCTAGCAGCTGTCTACGCCTTAAACCAGTTCAAACCCTACATCTATGGAGTACCCTTCACTATTATTACGAACAGCCCAGCCCTGAATTGGCTCAGAGATTCCAGCAACCCTACCACGAGGCAAGTTAAGTGGAAAACCTGCCTGAATGATTTCACGTTTGAGATAGAAATCAAGAAACAAGAGAAATCAGCTAGCAGACGCCTTTGCAGAAAATCCTCTTCAGGACGAACATGAAGAAATCGTCATGTTCGCAACCTGCATGCCTGCTCTACCAGTATCAANAACAGCCCAGCCCTGAATTGGCTCAGAGATTCCAGCAACCCTACCACGAGGCAAGTTAAGTGGAAAACCTACCTGAATGATTTCACGTTTGAGGTAGAAATCAAGAAACAGAAGAGAAATCAGCTAGCAGACGCCTTTGCAGAAAATCCTCTTCAGGACGAACATGAAGAAATCGTCATGTTCGCAACCTGCATGCCTGCTCTACCAGTATCAAAGTCTAATGTGAAAACACCAGGGACAGTCACAAATCATAACTGAAAGGTTAGAATAAACAGTGACCCGCAAATTATCCCCAANCGCAACCTGCATGCCTGCTCTACCAGTATCAAAGTCTAATGTGAAAACACCAGGGACAGTCACAAATCATAACCGAAAGGTTAGAATAAACAGTGACCCACAAATTATCCCCATCCCAGCGGCGGGAAGCTCAATTGCCGACAGGCTTCGGGCTAGAAGAGCAACAGAAACAAATAGTGGCACCCGGCAGCCGATCTCCTACAGACTGAATCGTGATTATAAAACGACACCCAAAATCAACAAAAACCCCACATCATCTACCCGAGGCACCACAATCGAGAACAAACCAGAAACAGTGGAAGAAACGACCCCCACTCCATCCACCCCTCTAATCGTGGAGATGCCAGAATCGACTCCAACACCTACCCAATCCGAGGAACCACCACTACAGGATGATNACAGGCTTCGGGCTAGAAGAGCAACAGAAACAAATAGTGGCACCCGGCAGCCGATCTCCTACAGACTGAATCGTGATTATAAAACGATACCCAAAATCAATAAAAAACCCACATCATCTACCCGAGGCACCACAATCGAGAACAAACCAGAAACAGTGGAAGAAACGACCCCCACTCCATCCACCC
>NW_021680887.1:23327-38021 GCF_001412515.2 Diachasma alloeum | reverse complement strand
TAATCGGTCCGGTTTTTCAATCCTTCCTTCGACTACACGGGATAGTACTGAATTAATAGTAAGTTACGAACAATTGAAATTATCCGGGAATAAAATTTCTTTAACCGAGAGTGGTGACTTTTCTTGCAAATAAGGAATTCGTTTATTGTAACGCGTTGTGGACAGTCTCAACCAAACTCTTAAAACCCTTCAACTTCAACTGCCAAAAATTCATTAAAATATCAACGAGTAGAAGAAAGTGTTTCCGTGAAAGTATCCATAATAGCTTTTAGCGCGACTAATTGCTGGTGAGGAAATTACGGATTTACCCAAGGATCTACAAGTACATCGAATAATTTATTAATAACAGACCGAATTGTGAGTACCAAAATTTGTAAACTCAAATTTGAATCCTTCAGATAATTCCAGGGATAGGAATTTTAGCCACCTAGATTTCAGTAAAATCACGCTCATGTTTTTGTAAACCAAGCAGTTATACAAAATATATCCAAATCAAATTTGATTCTCATTACAACTCCAAATGTCTTGATTAGAAATTTGTCTCAACTTAAGCCCTATCCCTAAATCAAGCCCTTTTTCCCTTATATTTTAAACAAAGGTAAGAGTATAAAACTTTGCGTCGTCCAATAATTATAAAATTCAATAATTTTAGCTTTGATTTTAAGGTGACAATTAAAACATGTCCATTCGACGCTAAAATCCTTCTCTGGACATAACACCCGGTCACATACATACGGATACACAGAGATGGGTTTTTATCATATTTATAAATCAGCTGAGTGAAGTCCCTCAAAATTTCATAACAATTATGAAAATGAGTAATCCACTTGTGGAAAAATCTCTGTCTCTGTCCCACCTATGCCATTCCATCAAATATTACATCATATGGAAGATAAAAGTACATAAATTTTGAGACTTTTCAAGTCATGCAGAGACGAAATTCATTGATAAAATGCCGATGTGTGATTTTTCAGAAAAAAAAATTGTTGGATGAATTGCTCCACGTCAGGATGCACTTAATCGATTGTAGAAACAAGTGTGGACCAATCACGCAAATTAGTAGCCAGAATCTTATATTTTTAGGCCAAGTTTTACGCGTATTATAGACACCACAACGGAGTGCCAACGGCGTGTGAACACTCCATTGGTCGCGCGAAGAGCGTCGCGTCGCACTTTTTCCAATTTTTANGAAAATAAGATGGGCTGTAAGATTTTGACATTTTTATGCCGACACTCCGGGCGATGTACCGTGTATAAGGCGAATTTTCTGAAAAACATGCCAACTTTGAGCTTGAATATATAATTGAAGGTAACACTGAGGATTAAAAATTTCACGCAACTTTTTCAAGTATACGATCTAGATTACTGCTGTTTTTTTCATATTTTTCCTAGATCTTTCAAATTCATCACTATGCCGATTTAACACGGTGCGGCGCGGCGCTCTATGCGCAACCGACGATGTTCGTAACTTTGGTGCGACCAACGGAGTGTCAACTTTTAAATGAAAAAATTATAAAAACGGTGATAACTCGAAATCTTTGTATGGGAGGGTATGCATATTTAGATTGATCTTGATAGGAGATACCGTGAGGAATAATTTGAAAAAAAAAGTAAATCGGACCAATAGTTTAAGAGATATTGAGCATACAAGTTTTTCACGAAAAGTACAATATTTTGTAAATTACTCATCCGATTTTGCCTACTCACGAACTCATTGTGGAATACTATGAGAGTTACAATCGAACTAAATTTAGACTTCCTATCTTGATTTTTTAGGCAATTTTCGTGGGTGAGTTACTTTTTCCGTTANATGTTCGTAACTTTGGTGCGACCAACGGAGTGTCAACTTTTAAATGAAAAAATTATAAAAACGGTGATAACTCGAAATCTTTGTATGGGAGGGTATGCATATTTAGATTGATCTTGATAGGAGATACCGTGAGGAATAATTTGAAAAAAAAAGTAAATCGGACCAATAGTTTAAGAGATATTGAGCATACAAGTTTTTCACGAAAAGTTGAATATTTTGTAAATTACTCATCCGATTTTGCCTACTCACGAACTCATTGTGGAATACTATGAGAGTTACAATCTAACTAAATTAAGACTTCCTATCTTGATTTTGTAGGCAATTTTCGTGGGTGAGTTATTTTTTCCGGTAAAAAAAATGCTAATTATTACCAAACTTACCTTAGTTATGTAGCAATATTATGATTTGATTTGAGATAGATATTATCACAAGGAAGATTTTGACGTCAACAAAATTCAATTTGGATATGTAATTTTTCAGATATTATGGAAATAAGATTTTTATAAAATTTCTATATCTCAGGAACTACTGATTGAGCTGAAACTGCGCCTCAAAATGCTTCCAAGTAATACCAATTATATGACAAAATTTCAGATTTGTAGCTTCAACTTTAGCCTTTTTTTCGTTCAAATTTATAACAAATTTCCACAAAATCGACACACACATGCGGACATACACCCATACATTTTCTAAAAACATCAGATCTTCACGTTTCATGATATTCTACATCATTTCCAGCCACAATTGGGAGATGGAAAAAATCATTGATTACAATGCTTCCATTTGGAAGGAAAAAAAACGTTTTCCTCAGGATCTCTTGAGCCCAACAGGAAACGAATCCCTAGCTTCATGCCGTGGAGTCTTCCGAACAAGTTGAGACCTCTTCCACTGGAATACGATACAAACGGTGATGTAAAGTCGTTTTTGAATGAAAAAAAAATTTATTCGAAATTTACACTTCTGCCCGACCCGTTTCGCTTCTAGTCTGGTGGTTTTTCTTTTTTTTTTAAGGGTATACATATCTGTTGTGAATTGCTTAACTACGATAAGTGCTTTCAGCGGAGGGTCAGTTATCGAGGAATATCTTCCAAATGAAGAAAGAGAAATTTTCATTAACAATTTTTTTTGTAGCTGACATTTTGCTGTCTACAAAAAATTCTCATGGGATCGCTATCTTTCTTTATGTCCAAGATATTCATCGATAACCGAGCCCAAGCGAAAAACACATCCTAGTTTAGCAATTTACGACGGATATGAAAAGCGTTCCAATGGCAATCTTACTTGAGAAAAAACCTTTTCATTTCACTATCCTCTAAACACGGTTGAAAAGAAATTATTCATGTAAAATATATAATTTCTTGACGGCACCGATTCTCGTCGATATATATCGTCTGTCGTGATATCTCTCTCGTCTTTTCTATTTTGGCGATAACAATAAAGTTGATCATTTGCATCGTATTGTCTCGCAGTTCTTTTGTCTTGACTCGTTTCTGTCGTCTATCGCGGCAACCCTATAACTGATTGACCCTCATCTTTCGGACAAGCACAAACTATTTTGACCATATTCTTTATCGACTTAAGGTCTTGTTTCCTTACCAATTCTCGAGGCGTGAGCTTCTTGATGCAAGTAACGACGTTCTTCTTTAGTAAAAGGTTCTTCTATCAGTGTGGAGCCATTTCGATAGAGCGATGATGGTCCGACAGGAAAATATATGTCCAATGTGAATTGTTCTGTAGAAACNTGATTATCGTTCTTGGTTGGATCTGCTGATGGCAGTTTTTTGGCATTCTTGGCGGTCTTTTTCTTTCTTGTTTAAATTTATCCCGTTTGAATCTTACAAAAATTGATTTCCTTACAAACTCCATCTTTTTTTCTATTTATTTACGCACTCAATCGTCCATATAATTTTCATCATAAGCAGTGCAGCAGGGTTCTTTCGTCTCTATTTTAAGATTCGTATGAAATAAGAGGGATTGATAGTATGAAGAGAGAATTAGAAATGACAGATCTCCCAAAAACTCGATAGATCTCAGGTCTGAAAGGACTTGCTTTTCGTCAAATATTTCATACATTTAGTCGCAATGTCGTCAACAATTACCTGTACTGCTTTCGAAATTTGAGACATGGCAAAAAAGAGATTCTAAATGAGTCGCTAATACTGACTATATCATAGTAGAAAAAAGACTCCTCGTTTCAGGCTCGCTTCTTTCGCTGAGAACTACTAATCAATGAAATTATTATCCTAATCGAGGCATCTGTCATTCAGTCTGCTATTAGTCCGTTTCTACAATAATTTGAACTACAATGGTAATGATATCATAGCAGGCTAACGGAGAGCAAAGGGTACTTGTTTCCATTCTTCTCTGATACATACATTCCCGAAGAACTTGACAAAATATAAAAGGCCTTGTTTCTCAATAGTAACGTAAAGACTGCCTACCATTCACATTCGACTGGTAGTTTCCAATCCAGCTTTTTATCGGGTGTAAATTTTTTTATAGGAAGAAGACAGTTCCTGTCCCAGTTGAAGGAAGTGGGGCGACTACTGAGGCCCATGATGACTACATGACAGACGAACAGGTAAGTATGAACATTTCTTTCGATAGTCAATATGGAGTGACCCTAGAAAGATCCGAACTCGGAAGCGACACTGCGGAAGACACCAATGGGCAAGGTACATTTGCTCGGGAAGATATAGTATCTGAATCCAGAGATGCCGTAGAAATCCGCACTGCTTCTAATCTATCGTGCTCACCTCTCGACTCCCAAGGCAGCAGTGCAGGAGGATCATAGATTTTGAGGTCAGGTCTGACCGAGGCTGATTTATTGGACAACATAACTAACGATGTTACCTCCAACCATCAGTACGAAGCGGAAAACCAGAATACTGAGACACACTATATGGAAAACCTGGGTGAACATTCACAGCCCATGGATGTTGACGACGATGCTAATGAAGAATCAGCATCAATTAGAGATAAACGAAGCTATCAGTCCAATGTGAATCAATTTAATGGAACAACTGTAGCTTGCGACAGAATCGCAGCAACGCGAACGGGGAATGGTGAGGGACAAGCAATTAGTGAAGACGCTTCCTCGACTGGAGGAGACTTCAAAAATAGTTCAGGAACTCCCGTTGCCCATCCACAGAGAACTATCCTGCGCACAGATTTATTGAAAGCTGACTCTGANTTGCCCATCCACAGAGAACTATCCTGCGCTCAGGTTTATTGAAAGCTGACTCTGAATTGGCCGCCAGAATTGGATTCACACGTGTCCTGCATACTGTGGAAATTGCAGGGAAGAGCGAAGAAAGCCAAGATTCTTTCATGATCGGCAGATTACCGGCGTTGGCTGTAAGTGAGAGTGTAGCGAAAGGAGACAGTAGATCAATGCATTCAGAAGAACGATCTGATTGTAGTAGCATTGCAACCATCGGAAGTGGCCGAGGTAGATATTCCTCAGCACGGACGAGTGTGTTTTATCGAGATCACGATTACTCGAGAATGATGAGTGCCTCCTCCCAGAGCTCTCAAACCAGAACGCAATACTCAAATAGCACAATCTCTGATGGTTTATGGGCTGACGAACAAGGTATCATGGAGGAATGCTTGATTATGGACTTCGAAGACGAGATCGGGCATAATACTCCAGAAATTAGTTTAGGTGAGAGCCATCGCCGACTATCGTTTCCGGTACCTCTCAGTTACGCGGAAGGAGAGGGAAATGACATGCATGGAGAGCCAGAGAACTCGCCAGGTATCGATCAAGGTAGTCGTCATTCAATATCAGGGGAATTTAGTAAACCATATGGCGAGTTGATGGACACTATTGTTGATCCCCCTCTCGATCGGCTTGGCGAAGATGACCGAAGAGTTGAGGATAGTTTCAGAGAACCATCAGATAACTGTCAGGGACATATAATTCCCATCGTTAACGAAAATGGCGTGGATGATGAGCCACAAAATATTGATACCGCTGCTGATAGCAATCGTCCACAGCAATCATTGGAGTCCATCCCTAAAAATCAAGCTAAGAAATCAAGAAAGAAATCAAGTGATTTTGATCCTCACGCCCGCTGCATTGTCAAATTTTCTCATATTCTAATACAGTTGGAGGAGCAATTCAAAAGCAAACTCCACGCCCCGTTCGATTGTGGTATCGAAGATCAGGAACTAATCGGAGTCATGCATGACGGTTTCAGGACCAAATTTATTCTAAGATGTCAAATGTGNCGCTGTATTGTCAAATTTTCTCATATTCTAAGACAGTTGAAGAAGCAATTTAAAAGCAAACTCCACGCCCCGTTCGATTGTGGTATCGAAGATCAGGAACTAATCGGAGTCATGCATGATGGTTTCAGGACCAAATTTATTCTAAGATGTCAAATGTGTGGAGTCGAGAGCGAGCTTTGGTCTGAAGTACTGGAAGATGATCATTTGGACATAAATCGAGCCGTTATAGTGGCAACACATTTGACTGGTAAAGGACACGCAGCATTGCAAGATTGGACGAGTAATGTTTCAATTCATTGTCCAAGCTATAATAAGTATGAAAAATTGAGCGTTGAAATCGACGACATATTTGTAGAGATTGCTGATGAACAGATGAAGCTGAATGGCATTGAAGTGTGCACTATAGCTCGGCAAATGGGGCGGATTATCAATGGGATTCCAACCTGCCCAATAGTCACGGATGGCTCCTGGTCTGTTCGATCTTACGGTAATAAAGGCAGATCTGATTCAGGGATGGCCGTTGGTATTTGTCCATGGACAAAAAAAGTTCTGTTTGCGGAATACAGGAATCGATATTGCTATCGTTGTAAGCGGATTGAGAATGGTACTCTCCCACCCCACGACCATAGGTGCTGGAAGAATTGGCCAGCAGATCAGAGCATTTTGCCTGTTGAGAGTGCCATCATTGTAGAACACTTCAAGAATAGCAGAAAGGACCATGGCCTTATGTATACTGAGCTAATTGGAGATGGTGACAGCAGTGTTCATGCTCGGGTTGTGCAGGCAAACCCTAATGGTGATATTGCTTCAGTCAAAAAAGTAGACTGTAAGCTTCATGTTGGTCGAGCCCGTACTGGCGAAATCAGGAGGGAGATTCTCGCTTTCAAGCCAGGTCGATCAGAAGAACCCCAGAGATTGAAGTCGTTAGCTTGGAACTCAACCAGCAAAAGCGTCACGGCAGCATCTCGTTATCAGAAAAGACCAGAGATCGAGCAACAAGAACAAGAAATGCAGTTGAAGAAAGATATCCTCAATATTATTGATCACGTCTTTGGGAATCATGAAGCGTGTACTCGATACTTCTGCGATGGGCAGGGTAAAGAAAGTGAGGTGAACTTGGTTCCCGCTCTCCAGAGGTATGGATTGTATGAACGCTTGAAGGAAGTAATGCGAAAATGGAATCACAAAGCCAGTGATTTGTTGGAAGACCAAACACCGAATTATGCTGAGTCATTCAATGCTCTTTTGGCTAAATATAATTACCACAAGGGTGTAAATGTTCAGTTCAGAGGAGTGTATCCCACTCGCATAGCAATGACTGTGCTTCAATTTTCTACTCAAGCAATTGGAAGCATTTTCCATCTCAAATTGGGGAAAGAGCCACCTGCGCTACTCCAGGGGATTGAACTGCAGAGACGAAAGAAGAATATTTTCAACAGGAGATACCGTAAAAGTAAGAAATCCCCACAACTTGCCTCTGGTCAAACGAATTTGATGGACAAATCTCCTGATTATGGTAACAATCCTGAAAAACCAGATTTGGCCCTGCCTGACTATGACGAAGCTGTACGAGCTCACTTGAGCACTTTAGAACAGTGGAATGATAATCGTGTACAGATTGAAGAAGATACTCGTCATGATCTCGATCTACTAGCTATGAAGCAGAGGAGAATCCTCTGCAGTGAACACTTCGGGCAGGTATGTAATATGAGAAAAACGACACCAACTGCTCCAACAGTTGTAAAGACTCTGTATCCTCCTATCCGGAAAAAAGCCATCCAAGAGCACGAGCAATCTCTGGGGGATCGGATCACTCGAGAAATACAAGGATTGATGAAATGCGGTCTATTCATCCACCCCGAATTCAAATTTTTAGGTTGCAAACCTGACGGTGTGTTACCGAATGGTGATATCGTCATTATTCATTGTCCATTCAATATTCGAGACAAAACAGTCGATGAAGCGATGAGCACTGACAAATCAGGTCTCCACAAGCTATTCAAGCTAGTTAGTAAGGATGACGACGGCAACGACTTGAGAGAACTGAATCGCAACAATCCACTCTATTTTGAGATTGTAGGAAGTTTGGCAACAACAGAGAAGAACTCCTGTCGGTTAGTGATTGCTACGTCCAAAACCTCGATATCTGTCGATATCAAGAGCGACCAGGTATTTTGGCGAGAAACGATGATTCCAAAGCTTCGTACTTTCTATGAAGATTTCATGATCCCAGAGATTGTAGACAATAGAAGGATGAGGAATATGCCCTTACGGGATGGCAAACGCACCAAGAAGCCTTTTGTTGCGGAGGTAGCAGCAAGTAGGAATTCTCATGAGCAAACCGAGACTTTGGATGATAACGAGAATAATCAGGAATTAGAGAATTTTTGAGAAAACCATCATTCTCAGGTTCACTGCGAAAATAGGAATGATGGTGATGATCTGGAAAGTTGTCAACATTTTCCGGAATTCGATGACAGCATAAATCAAGAAGAAAATGGATCAATTGTGGAAGGTCTAATCGCATATGAACTGAGTGATCGCGAAATCAATATTTAATAGGGTCGTGCTGAATTAGAATCCGATCATTTCGATATATTGTGGCGGATAATAGGCGAAGTTACGGAAGGTCTTTACGCATTTCGACCTCTCCTGTTATTGCAGCATTCTCTGGATCTAATAGAGCCTATACATCCATTGCAANTCAACATTTTCCGGAATTCGATGACAGCATAAATCAAGAAGAAAATCGATCAATTGTGGAAGGTCTAATCGCATATGAACTGAGTGATCGCGAAATCAATATTCTACAGGGTCGTGCAGAATTAGAATCCGATCATTTCGATATATTGTGGCGGATAATAGGCGAAGTTACGGAAGGTCTTTACGCATTTCGACCTCTCCTGTTATTGCAGCATTCTCTGGATCTAATAGAGCCTATACATCCATTGCAAAAACATATCCAAATTTTGAATCGTGGTCGAAACCATTGGGTATGTACTTACTATGATACTGAAAGGATTTTTATTTATAACTCATTGCTTTCGAAAGCACAAGACCGTACTGCACCTTACGAGGCAGTTCTTCGACAATTATTCCCAAAATATAAAACCGGTGAGTTACCAGTAGTTAGTATTTAGTTAGTCCGTCTGTACAAAGTCAAATTGGTTCAACTGACTGTGGGGTTTTTGCAGCTGCGTTTGCAGTCAGTTTGGTGTATTCTTTCGATCCATCCCAAATACGTTATGATCAGGGGACATTGTGCCAGCATTTTTTGAGGATTTGTCAGACTGGTGAGCTACGGCATTTCCCTGTTTCTGTGCGGTGTGATATTGCTATTCCTAACCTTCAAGATCAGATAGAACACGAATGGAATATGTTATACGAACGTTCTAATCACTAGGAGATATCCCTTGAAAGTTATCCGTCATCACACTATACCGACAGATACTGGGTGGTGCTATCATTATATTAGTCATATAATAACCCCACTTTCCACCAAACTGCTCACTTGATATGTAAGAGAAAATGGAAATCATATTGAAGACGGTATGCATCTGCTTGACAAGTAAGAACAAACTTCTTTCAGGTAGATTCCTGATGTAATAATATAGTTCGTTGATTGACAAATTCTGAGTAGAGTACGAATGAATGATGGTNTCGGACAAATTTGTAAATTCATGATACTTGGTGACTGCATCTATGAGAAGAGGTCGAACTGTATGAGCAAACTCCTCGCTGGGAGGATAAATATATTTAGCAAATCTTCGTTTGTTGTTTGACCATGACACTGTAATGGCAGTCACTCCTTCTTACTTTCTGATGTTATGATCGCAATCAATATGTCCACGTTTTCATCTATTGTCATGCATAAATTTCTGTTTCAGGGATCCTAATCGTTTTCATACTGACTGGTGTCANCAGAAAAATCGATGGCCATAATAAAAGAACATGGGTAGGAGGAAGCAACTCCAAACAGGACCTTCCAGTCGATGAGTGTAAGTACAGTAGACTCCGTAGCTCTCCATTTTCGGGAAGATGAATTCCAAAAACGGCAAGCTAATTTGCCTCTTCTGTACGTGTACGGAGCGTATCTGACAACAGAGATACTCTAACTATTCGAGCGAGAACGTTATAGCTATCCCCATGTCCTAAAACGCACCTCCACTCTGGAGCTGTTACCCGTGCGTGACGTCACGCACGTGGTGGGGGGCGATCTTCTCCTCGCTCCATGATTCCCGGAGAGCTAAGGACATGGAGAGTTAAGGAAAGTCGACTGTACTGTATACGCGTCAGTGTATCCAAGTATGATGAAGATGTATGCAGAATTGTCACTTATCCATTTTCAAAATAAACATCTTCACGGGCGTGAGGTTGGAGCCTATATCTGGGATACGAGTCAGTGGATATAATTCAACCGCATAGAAACAGCCAGCCCCCAAAAGTCTCATGTGCCAGGTGAACCTGCAATATGAAATGTAGTATATATAATTTCACACAAATAGCAAAAGTTGAGGACATTTGTGACTTCACGTCACATGAAAATGGAAAGATGTTGCTTTCTCATTCATGATCGAATATAAAAATAATAGGCTGTACAGTTATGGTAGACGAAGTACATGAGACATAATCCACTGAGGTGAATGGCGTTAGCCTACCCATATTGACATTCCGGGTGTTCATTTGTGATCAAAACAAAATCGCCATAAAAGACCTAAGCAATGAACACCATTCAACAGAAAAAACGTGGGAATGTCAATTATAAAAATATCGGCCTCGTAGTATCTCTGCACTGTGCGTTTCAGCCAAAATCTGGATTCTCCCAGAAATTATATTTTGAATAATAACCTGTGGTGGATGGTGGTCGTATATCTACTTTATGTTCGGGAACGTATCGTTGTTCAAAGCCGTATCGGAAATGAATCAAAACCTGCAAGTGAGGGGGGAGAAAATTCTTTGTCTTTTTTACAACATATCTGAAATAGTGTTATCAGTTGAAGAAGATGTTCACAAACTTTGATAACTTCAGATTTGGAAAGGAAATTGATCTGCACAATAGTTATATCTCCGAGTTCTCCCTCCTCAAATGACCATAATCCATTCACAGAAATAAAATCATGAATTTGCAAGTTTGTCCACGATTGCGATCATAGCAGAAGAAAGTAAGAAGGTGTAAAGAGATAAAAAAATTTAAAAAACCAAGTAGAGAGGTGGGACAAATTTGTAAGTTCATGATACTTGGTGACTGCATCTATGAGAAGAGGTCGAGCTGTATGAGCAAACTCCTCGCTGGGAGGATAAATATATTTAGCAAATCTTCGTTTGTTGTTTGACCATGACACTGTAATGGCAGTCACTCCTTCTTACTTTCTGATGTTATGATCGCAATCAATCTGTCCACGTTTTCATCTATTGTCATGCATAAATTTCTGTTTCAGGGATCCTAATCGTTTTCATACTGACACCTTTATTTCCGATTTTTAGAGTTTTCATCTATTATTAGTAAATCAAAAATTTCAGCTTCAGAGATCCCAATGTATGTCATATTGCCATGTTCATTTCCGATTTTCAGAGTTTTCATCGGCTGCTATCTCCTTATCTATCTACTGTTAGGAATTTACAAATTTCTGTTTCAGAGATTCGGATCATTGTCATACTTCCGTCTCCATTTTCGATTTTCACAGCCAAACAGTATATGCACGGGGAATCGAGCCGACTATTGTCTGTAAAATATGGAGGTATAGTGGAGGGCAGCGAATATATGGACAGCTCTGTATGAACTGGGACGGTCTGCACTTCCTCTCTGTATCACGGGCGGAGTTTCAAGTGGAGTTAGACGTGGCGAAATTCGGCTCTTCTCATCAAGTATTTTTTCGGAAATCAGTGTACTAATAAAAACAAGATGTAATGAATCAAAAAATTGACGCGTCATTTATTTCCATAAATCCTTCTCAATACTCGTTTTCACATACTTCCTTTCCTCCTTCTATCATAGTCATCTCGTTTTCCTGCTGTTGATCAGAATCTCACGCAGACATTATTTTCATAATATTTTTCTCCAAGTTTCCCTCTACCATGGAATCCATTAGGTTTAGAGGAGTCACGATTATATTTTATCAACTCCGTAAAACTATTTCATTTGTCAAAAAACCTTTGTTATTGTCAGTTTATCTATGATCCATTATAAATTTACAAATTTAGGTTTTCCTTCTTAACGAATCCTCTTTGCTGAATGGAAAATTCATTGTGATGCTACACTACCTCAACAATTGAGCGAGCCAATGAATTTTTGAACAGCCGGTAGTTGGCTGCGTCGCTTGTCTGCGCGTTGAAATGACATTGTACTGTATGGCAAGCCGTCAAATCAAGAATTAGAGGGCTCGTGTGATGGAATGAGGCGTGAACTTCACAAAAAGGTCTATGGTTCCTGGTGATTATTTTTTTACCTGGGCGTTTGCAATCGATACACAAGCACCGCCTTCGCTGAATTTCACTCACCACACACCGTGATGTAAAGTAAATGTGAAGTGTTTAGGTTTACGCACAAGAATTTTCTTTACGTACGGCCTCTGCACTTGACGTACGTTGTGCCAAAAATGAATACGTTATACGCACTAAGTCGCCCTGAAAAGAGATGTTCTCAGATAGGCATTCCAAAACCATTCTTGGAATATCTAGGAATCTATCAGACAGGCGTCAATGTGACCCTTTTATGACCATATATCATTTTTGAGGACGCGTCATATGACCAAAAAATGATAGTCTTGTATGTTACGCACAAATTTCGTACTGAAAATGATAGTCGTAAATAATTTGTAAAGCAAATTGTTGAAATACCATCTAAATAGATATATAATGACCGCCGTAACTGATTTCTGATTTGTGACGGTCAGAAATGAAAAAATTAGTTCCATTTATCGAGATGAAAAATTATCGTGTTTTCAATTCTGACACGCGCACGAGGGTAATGCGAAATGAATTCAAATCAAAATCGATGAAGAAAAAAAATGACGTTGCAACTCTGTCGATGAAAAATGACCGTCATTTTTTCTCGAAAAATTATGAGGGTCATAGAAGGGTGGGGGGAATTGTGACAGTTGTCATAAACGTCTCGTCTTATAACCGTCAAAAGACGACTCATCTGACGCATTTGCACCGCTAACGCCCATATTACTTCCCTTTGAGTCATACGTCTGTCATATGACCTTCATAAGACCTCATCATGATCATCATATGACTCTCATTTGACTCATACGAACCCCATACGACCTCCATATGACCGTCGTATGACCCTCATACAAGTCTCCTACGACTCTAGCATGACTCATATGATGCTATGACTCTCATATGACTCAGATTACCCTCATTGTGACCCTCATTGTGACCCTTATAACACTAATCATGACCGTTGTGACCTTTGTTTTCGAGATTTCATTTTTTATCTCGATTTTCTATAGTCAGAATTGCAGTAATTATCGAGATTTTTCAATAATCATTCATGCTAATAATCGTAAAGGGCATATTATATGCTACAAAAATTATATTCAAACACTTTTTCAAAGAATTTTTCTTCGGGAGGAGATAATTATGCACTCCCAACTGGCTCATTTTACCCACACGGTCCATTTACCTCCTCCCCTCCTCCGCCCAAAAAATGTTGAAAGAAAAAAAAAGTTTCGGGGTCCATTTTACGGTCTTAGTCTCTCTCCCCCTTCCCTAAAATGATGAGAGAAAAATTGTTTGGGGTCCATTTTACCNTTATCTCGATTTTCTATAGTCAGATTTGCAGTAATTATCGAGATTTTTCAATAATCATTCATGCTAATAATCGTAAAGGGCATATTATATGCTACAAAAATTATATTCAAACACTTTTTCAAAGAATTTTTCTTCGGGAGGAGATAATTATGCACTCCCAACTGGCTCATTTTACCCACACGGTCCATTTACCTCCTCCCCTCCTCCGCCCAAAAAATGTTGAAAGAAAAAAAAAGTTTCGGGGTCCATTTTACGGTCTTAGTCTCTCTCCCCCTTCCCTAAAATGATGAGAGAAAAATTGTTTGGGGTCCATTTTACCCACACGGTCTTATTTTCCCCCCTCTCTCCCTAAAATGTTGAGAGAAGAAAGTTTGGGGCCATTTTACCCACACGGTCTTATTCTCCCTCCCCTCTAAATAAAATGTTGAGAAAAAAAGTTTGCGGGTCCATTTTACTCACACGGTCTTATTCTCCCCCCCCCTTCCCCTAACATGTTGCGAGAAAAGTTTGGGGCCATTTTTCCCACACGATCTAATTCGCCCCCCCTCCCCCTAAAATGATGGGAGAAAAAAAGTATGGGGGTCTATTTTACTCACACGGTCATATTCTCCCTCCCCCTCACGTACAATGCTGAGAGAAAAATGTTTGGTGGTCCATTTTACTCACAGTCGTATTCTCCCCTCTCTCCCTAAAATGTTGAGAAAAAAAGTTTGGGAGTCCATTTTACCCACACGGTCTTATTCTCCCCCCCCCCTCCCCTAAAATGTTGCGATAAAAAAGTTTGGGGCCATTTTACCCACACGATCTAATTCGCCCCTCCGCCCCATAAAATGATGAGAGAAAAAAAGTATGGGGGTCTATTTTACTCACACGGTCTTATTCTCCCTCCC